>NC_043972.1:50675642-50905642 GCF_902148855.1 Sphaeramia orbicularis
TAGGTAAGTTTTCTGTATTTTATTTCTCGCATTTATTTTGGATTAGGTAAGTTAGTTTAAACTAGAAGAGATTTTGTTTGTTGTGTTAGCCGCTCCCTCCCCTAACCCTTTCTTAGTTGTTGAACAAAATACTGATAATAATTATTGTGAATTTTAGTTTTTGACTGACGTGTGTGCTTGGGAGCTGGGAGGGGTCAAAGTTGAGCACATTATGTTTGCCCTGGTAAACCCCTAGGCCGGGGCGTAACAGGGGATGTGACGTATGCTACAAAGGAGTCAAATTTTGTAGTTCTTTTTGTGTAGGGGTACCTACCCAAAACCAGAGGGTGCATAGTGCTAGTGCAGGCAAGACAGACACTCTGGAGTCATGACAAAAGTGTAATTGAACCTATTGTGAGTTGTTGTACCATCAAAATGACCTTGAAAATATAGTTTGAAGGCTGAAAAAGTATGTTGTGTTGTTTTAAATGCCCCCTTCGCTAGATGTAAGAACAGCAACCCCCGAGCTGGAACTACAATATGAAAATGACAAGTTTGGATATGTCTCTTTGTGCAGTGTTTTCTTTTGTAGACAATAACAACTGCTTTATTGTTGATGTCATTTTGCAAAGGCAGCATCTCTGAATCCAGCACCTACTGCTTCCCAAGACATACGTGGTTCATTTAAAGAAATAAATCTAACCAAACAAGCCCAGAAAACTCTAACCCCTTCCAGAAAAACAGTGGATGGTGCCAGACCCATCTCCAGCACTGGTACTGTGCAGACAAAGCACAGAGATAGGTCTGGATATCCAAGACTAGACTGAGGCCACTGAATTTTCAGTTTCTGTTATAGTAAGGTAGCGATGACACATGGGGCAGAAATAACAACCATATCAAGTGCCTCTTGAGTGCAGCTGAGGAAATACTACCTTTCGGCAACACATGGTGATGGCATGTCTGTACTCTAGTCATAAAACATACAAAAAGGTAAATGTGCAATTCATGTGGAAAGGCATTTGGATTATTTGCCTGACAAATAAACCACTGTTCTCTGGAATATTTATAAGGCTAAGCTAAGGGCTTTTAAAATGATTCAGAAACTGCAACTGTAAACACACACACACACACACACACACACACACACACACACACACACACAGTGCTGTGATAGTGACGGTTAAATAACTTTTAAACAGCACATTAAATTTAAGGGTGTTAGTGGATTTTAATGTGACTCTTTAAAGCTGTATATGGCTTTCTGAACACCCGTACTGGCAGTTAAACAGAATAAATACAGAAGGGTGGGGGGGCTGCTGTGATAGCCTCCTAAATCAAAGTCATGTGTGTTGTTGAATACAGGCCAGCTGCCAGTCCAGCCCTCTCACTTTGCTTAGCATCATCCTAACAAGGCACTGTTTATTTGGCTCTTGAACCAGGGGCAGGAGGTGCAGAATCTCCCTCTTAAAAAGTTCAAAAATTCTGAAAGCAGTCATGCAGGGTTAGTGTTTGTAGTAATTCTTCAGAGTCTGGGAGAACTAAAAAGGATCCAGTAGTTTGTGTAACCTGTTGTGTTTTTTTTCTTTTACTGTTTTTTAACGACAGTGAGAAAATAGACATGATGACTGAAATTACGACTCCTCACATCTTTTCTTCAGAAAAGAACAGAAGCCAAAAATTAGAGTCACCACATACAATGAGCTCTGAAAGATGTGTGAACTGAAGAAACTTGTGAACTGTCAGAGGACATCATTCTGAGAGGAACCGACTTGCTGCATGAACTCTGAATTTGCTCATTGGTGCACACTGTAAACAAACAAACAAAAAATAAACGTAAAAGGGAAAACGTAATATGTAGTATGTAAGTAGTATGTAACACAACAGAGGGTTCAGTATTTGTCACTGTCTTTTAACTATTGTATAACTTTTGACCCATTTTATGTCACGGGCATAAGAGCTGTATTATATTTTGCATTATGACTTACTATATGACAAAAAATTCAAATTATATCTGTCTGAAAGGTTACATATCTACTGTTTATGACTTGAAATACTTTCTATTACTGCTTTCTGCTACTTGAAATAGTGTCTTTAGAATTAAACCTACCTTTTCTTTTTCTCTCCTTTGGAATCACATCCTTCAACTTTATTTTTAATAAATGCAAGGGTTTTTAAAATATCTTGAATGACTTTTTTTTAGATGCAGATATGACTTGTTATTGATATCACCAAGGTCTACATAATAGGCAACTGAGTAAATGTGTCCAAAAAAATACAGATCACAGCATGACCTGTCTTGAATTCTAACCTAAGGTACAGTTTTTATCCATCGTATTTCTACTATTATCCAAATCTGAATGCTGTCAATTGAACTTTTTAGGTGTTTGTTTTCAAAGCTTGATGTCATATTTTATAGACCATTTCACATTAAAGAAGGCTTGTTTTTCTTCAGGTTTTCTGATTCATCTTCCTCTGGTGGTAGTAGCTGCGGTTCTCCAACAGACTGAGATAATTTGACCTCTTTGAGCTCTATTAATTGACTCATGTTGCTCTGAAAACGTGTTTATCAAAGTGTTGATTGCCAGACTGCTTTCATAGCTGACAAATGCTGCTAATTGGCAATCAAGCTAATAGAAGCCATTATTATGGCAGCTTTTGTCATTGTAAGAGAAAAGGTCACAGAAAGTCACTTTGCTAGTGAGGTTGTGTGCACTTACCTCTGTTTGTGTGACTTTTCAGCTACCGCTCAAAACAAACTAATTAAATAAATAAATAAACTTCTGAGGTTATGTTGTATGGACTGACTGTATTTTGGAATAAACTCCACCCTAAGACTTTTAACATCGCTGAGAGGGTCCAATAATTAGGCCATCAACAACAGAGCAAAGTAATGAACAATGATGATTCAGGACCATGGACAGCACTACCAGATAATGAAGGCAGCTGAGCAGATGTCTGACAGACTGACTGACATCACTCACAAATCTGTTGTATCATGCTTTGGAAGAAGAAACTTCAGCTCAAATGATACACAGAGAATGTTTGTTGTGATCAGAACAACAGTGGGTAATTTGACTTGTTTGATGCATTTAGTGTGATTTAGTGTGGATTTAGTATCAAAATCACATTTCATTTACTCCTTTGTGTTGTACATTTTCTACAGCCTGAAAAAGGTGTCTAGAGGTTTCTTGTTTCCTCTCAGACCACTTGAATCACAATATGCTAGAAAGTTAATTATGGAAGTTTTGTCCAATGATGTCAAAAAGCTACAGAGTACTGCTGCTACAAAAGCAGAATATTTTAGCACCTCACTTCTGACACAGTGTTCTTCAGTTTGGTGTCATTCAGTCAACAACAAAATGACAAATTAATGTTTTGGGGTGGCAATCACAAAGCTATGACCTTAATCCAGTATAACACTTATGAACTGAACTAAGTAAGTTGGTACAAGGAGGATCACAAACCTGAGTCAGTATCAAGACCTGCAGAATGAATAGACCAAAATTGACAAAGAGTGTTAATGTTGTGAAGCTTGTGGAAGAATATCTTGAAAGTTCAATGCACATCATGTGACTAAAATATTTACAAAGTGTGAAATTATAGTTCTTACTGTTGTGAAAGTTTAAAATAAAAAAAAGTAGTGTCAGTAACTCATACACAGGCAAAAAAAAAGCTCATGGGCTGGAGATTTAGCATTATGCAATACACAATGCAGGAAAACAAAATAACCACCTAAAATCAACAGAAAATTAAAATGTAATGAGGTGAATGACAACAATGAGTCTGCACTACTGTTTGAATCAATTCAGGGCACTATCTACCTTTAGACTGGATGAATACAGACCATACTGACCTCAAGTAACATATTAGCAACATAAGTGGTGTGATGAGAGAGTAATTTTGGATCATGGCTTCAAAAAACAGGAGACATGACATGAAAGTTTTTAACCATGAAATGGAAATATTTCATAAGTTTCAGCTCAAAGACAAGACTGTATGTTTAATATATCAGTTATCAAGGTGTTTATTGGGCATTTTCCAACCAAGCTTGCCAACTGTGCCACACCCTTTGTCATGGGATGGAGAAGGAAAAGTTCCAAAATCTAGACCAGAGTAGGCAACTTGTGGCTCCTAGGCCACATTTAGATCTTGAGCCCTTTTCAGTCTGATGTTACACAGTCACAGAAATGTACACTAAACTCTGTGTGAATCCAAAAATAGAAGTAGTAGTGGTAAAAGTAGACGCCTTTTTATTTTATGACACAGAGGGCATTCATCTGTATACTCTATTGCAAAGAAATCCTTCAAATACCAGTCAGTTTTTGCTGCACAACACAGTAATAATAAATGACAGCTTTTCACAGTCACCACCACGACATTTGTTTGGCTTGAGACAGATTTTTATTATTCATTTATTTTTTGCTCAAAAATGTCTCTTTAGTTAGCAAACGTTGCCGACCCATGATCTAGACAAACCAACTGAATTTCTGAGAATCAGGAACAAGAGTTAGCGACATACAGTCATGGTTGCTTCTTCAGCATCATGCATGTTTCAATTCAATTGTCTGGTGACCTTTTGCAGTAAGGCTCCGGGAAAACATGTTGCCCCCCAGTTGAACTAAGAGAGCTTGTATACAGTATACTGAAATGAGGAGCTCAGAATAGCCAAAACTTGAGCTTGAATACATTTAACCAAGGTGTAAGTGAACTTCTGACCTCAACTATCTACTGTAACAGATGTTGCTTGGGGAAGGTGGAATAAATAATATATTTTTGTAGTTGTCTCTATGCACTTGCAGCAATGACTTGACACTGTGTCACCACCACTAACAAGCCCAGATTTCAGCACACACGAACACAACCTATTGCTTACCCTTAAAAAACTTGAGCTTGGAGTACTTGGGGCATTTTTCTGTAATTTCCGTGCTGTTGAAATCCATATTTGACTTTGTAAAACCTCTTTCCTGCATCCTGGTAAGTGCAGCTGGTGTGCAGGTCAGATGCTGCTATAGCCACTGCTGGACTGGACATTAATCTTCATTTGATTATGTGGACTTCACCATGCATCACATTTACTTTGCATACGATGCACTCTCACCCTTTACATAATTTATCATGCCCTCCCCTTTTCCCAGATAATGCTTCTCAGGGGGTGGAAGAAGACAAAGAATAATTTACTGCTTGTGAATAAGAGCGAATAGCTACATAGCACACATTATATGACAGGATAAATATAACAGTGAAATGCATAAGCAGAGGGTTCTTTTAGTTTCTGAAAGGAATAAATCAGATGCACTTACAATGTGCAGTTTGGGTTTTCTTCCAAAAGGATTTGACATGACTACTACAGATCTGCCTCTTCATGTTTTGTCAAGCAGAACTGGCAGTCGAGTCAAACTTTTTGGCAGACATTAACTCATGAGTATAGTCTAAATGTGCATCCAGTAGTGTGGTCTTCAGAGCTAAACCAGAAACATCTCACCTCTCATCTGCCTTCTGATTAAATTGCCTTAAAGTATCAATCCCATTTAATTACTGTCATTATCATCAGTGAGAAATTATGGGAGCCCAACACGGCAGGGTTAATTAGGCTTTCAGGGACGGACAGATTATTTATTTATCTGTGGTCGCCTGCAAAGGGGAGATATGGAGTGGGGAGTTAAGTTGACATCGGTGTGTGCTCGGCGTACTTAAATCAGCTTCTCCTTGTTTTGTGTCTGACTCACTTCACTCTCTCACTGTTACTTTGTTTCCCCCACTTGGTACCGTGTCTCATTTCCAAACTCTTCCTTTGAGTTTTTAATCTGTCTGCCTCTCAATGTCACTCACACCCATCTGCATGTACCATATAATCTAATAAAGGACATTACTGATGTCCTTTAAAACACACACAGATTACAGTAATCTGCATTATGCTGATAAATAAATGTGTCTTGCCCCAGTAATGGTTTCTTTCCCTGTTTTGTCTGAATACTGACTTTGCCAGATGCCCATACATCACTGAATGACCCAGCAGAAAATACAGGCTATATACATTTTCTGTTCTTGAAGAGTGACTCAGACCTCTTATTGTGTTCATCAAGCAACTCCCCAAAAACTAAAGAGGCTCTTTGACAAATGATTTCCCACATCAGATACAGCAGAAGCTTTCTGTGCAATCTATTCTCAGATGCACATTTAGGGCTTTGTTTCAACTTTCTGGCTGAAGGTGCACATATCAGTAAAATCAACTGATGGGGAGATTTGTCTGAAATGAAAACCTTCATCGTTTGTATTCAAACTAAATACGGCAGAGGCTCAGACTGAGATTTGCATACCTACTATTCAGAGAGACTGTTTAATCCTGCATTGCACTGATCTAGTAAAGAAAGAAAAAAAAAAACAACCTACATACAGAAAATGACATCAAAAGTCCCTTCTCTGGTTGAGGCAATACATATGTGTTTGTCTTAATGTTTCACATTAATTACCCTGTCGTTGGCAGCTCACCATAGTCTATTTTTTACTGACAGTTTCATAATGAACTGAGAATTTTTTTACATTCCTAACAAGATTTTTGATGTATTGTATGCAGTTACAGTGACAAAGCACCTGTAAAACTAGATTTTTGCATAGTGTGCCACCTGCAGCCACCAGTACTAGGTTCTATTTCTATGTGGATTTGAGTGCATCCTTGGCAGTTACATCACAGGAAGGAACATTCAATGCAAGTGTACACATAGACTCACTATGATCCACTCAGATAAACAGCTAGTTTGGGAATGCAGATTTCCGAAATGTTTTAGTTAAAATAAAAATAAATAATGATTTGATATGTATGGTGTCAGTTATGGACAAGGATTGGTGTGAATGTTTTGGTCATACCACCTAGAAGCACATCTATATTATAAAAGGGAAGTGGACTCTGTCTGTGTGTCTCAGGCATCACACAAAATCCAGAAAGAGCGGACTGCTGCAGTTTGGTATACCTATATATTTTTGGTCAAGGAAGAGACTAGCGAAAATGGCAAGTTGATTGGACCAATATTTTGGGAGATATTAGTAATTCTGGAATACAATGGCCTACCCATGGCCAATCACATTGCTATGCCCTGAATCATAGAATGTGTGGGTTACCTAGCAACAGATAAACAATAGGGCCATGTTGCCATGGCGTCAAATTTCATGTACAGAAACAGACATGCCAGCTGAGAGGTTATTCAACTGTAAATTCCAGTGGATTTTACCAAGAAAGTAAAGAAAGTAAAGGAATGAACTATATCAGAGGATCTAGAAGCCGTGGTTCCCCACAGGTCAATGTGCTAATTTAAGATTAAGATCCTTTATTTTTTGTGAGTATATAGATCACATGCATAGACATGAACCACACATCGAAACTGACCTTCTGCATTTGACCCATCACTACAACATACCGGAACACATCACACACTGCAGACTAGAAGCAGTAGGCTTGCCATATCAAGAAGATGGAGGGTTGCATGCCTTGCTCAAGGGCACATCAGCTAACAACTTTCTGCCAGTCCAGGGATTCCATTGGATAATGACTGCAGTGATTAACATGTTTCATCTAACAGATGTTCTTTAACCCTATCTGATGCATTAGCTTCTCATTTCTTGAACAACCATCAGTTTGATAGAGAGCATAGAGATTGGACGATGTTTCAACGGAAAAAGGTCATGTGGTCTGATGAGTCCAGATTAACCCTGTTCCAAAGTGATGGGTGCATCGAGGTGGGAAGAGAGGTGGGTGAAGTGATAACCCATCAGTGGCTAGTGCCTACAGTACAAGGCTGTAGGGGCAGTGTATGATCTGGGGTTGCTGGGGTTGTTGGTCACATCTAGCTTCACAATGTTACTTGTCCATAGAATGACATGTTGCAATGTTGCATAAGCTTATTGAAAAAATGATATGTGAAAATACCACAAAAATGTGTCCAGCCATTATCCAGAAACGTCAGCCCTTAGGCCAGTGGTTCCCAACCTTTTTTAGCTTGTGACCCCATTTTAACATCACAAATTTCTGGTGACCCCAGACATTCAAAACAGAGATTTTTATTTATTTATTTATTTTCTAAAATTAATTTGGTTTTGATCATGTAATCGTTTGCTCTACTATGTTGTAAATAAACATTAATTTTAGATGACATTTAGGCTATATAATGTATACTATTATGGACAGAGGCAGAAAAACCAGGTGTAGATTACTGCACAAAGTGAGAATTTTATTTTCCTGTCCAGCTTGTATTTACAAGACTGACAATTAATACTGAAAAACCAATAATTCAAACTATGAATTATGAAAAAGCTGCAGCATCTGAAACCAACCACAATGAACATTTGAAAGATAAACAGTACCACAGTGTTTCAGTTTCAACTTCACAATTTGTCATGTCTTTTATGGATTGGGATTATCTCTCTCATCTCACCATATATTTATTACCTGCGCCAAGGAGGTTATGTTTTTGCCGGCGTTGGTTTGTCTGTCTGTCTGTCTGTCTGTTTGTCCGTGTGCAAGATAACTCAAAAAGTTTTGGACGGATTTGGATGAAAATTTCAGGAAATGTTGTTACTGGCACAAGGAACAAATGATTAAATTTTGGTGGTGATTGGGGAGGGACTGATCTGCCTTGGCGGAGGTCTGTGCTCTCCAAGTGTTTTTCTCGTTATTAGTAATTTTTTTTTTTTTTAATCAATTACTAGCAATTTCAGGTGACCCCATTTGAATTCCTGGTGACCCCACATGGGGTCCCGACCCCAAGGTTGAAAAATATTGCCTTAGGCAGACACATGACACATTCTGTGGCAAATATAAGAAGCTAAATACACAAATTCACTTACTTTTTGGGTGGCACTTGTCCCACATTGACCCGGACACAGATAACTTTCCGGGTCTGCATCCCCATGGAGCAGGGCCCTTGCATGTCACTGCTGGGACGGATACTTGTAGAGGTGTTCAGCGATGAGGCAGTAGGATCTTCAGTGCAGGGCCCCCAGGGGCCGGTCTGCCAGTGATACACTGTGCAGGCATGTTCATTACAGTTCCGTACCTCCTGAAGGGCACTGCTGTTTGGGCACAGGGCTCCACCTGGGACGCAAAACATCAATATTCACAAGTGTTCATGTGATATAAAAGTGTGTCACTGTAGATGTTTGTTAAAATGGATGTTTGGAAATTTGCTGCTTTTCAGGGTCATTTCATTTGCACACTTTGAAGCACTTAAGCAGCTTTTGTTCAGACACTCTGCATTGTCAGAGCAAGAACAATGTGACAAGGAACTGTGAAGCTCTTCAAACTTTTTCAAATGTAACTTACATTAAAAACACTGTAGAGAAAGTCAGTTTTACAGTACGCCTCTAAAATGAGATTAATTACATTTGAAAGATCAATGCAGCATTTTTTGTAACCTGGTCTAGCATAGCTTTTAACCTCACTGACCTCAGCCCTCAGATCCATAATTAGTTTTACAAGAAACATTACATTGAAAGGTGTTTAATTTTAAAATGGTATGTAATGTAAGTATTGATGAATAATTTTGAAAATATATTGTTTCCCCTTTTTCACTTTTTCTTATTCTCATTTTCTACTTCTTTGTTTGGTTTTACTGACAATGGATAATTTGACAGCAGCTACACTGAGGCTAAATGTAAACCTGTGCACACAGTTTATTTGTGTGGGTTTGTTTTTATTGTATGGATGATTGCTTGCTTTTACTGTATATTTCATTGACTGCTGTATGTAAGTCAAATTACCTCTTGGGGACATATTTGGTTCTGACACACTGCTGCATATCTTGTAAAATAAATTATATACATCTTGCATTTAGGATTCAAGACTAAGACAATCTAGATGTTGGACTCTTAAATTGTTTTCTCTTTGTGTTTTATTATCAGACAACATGAATAATAACTTGTGCTGACCAGTTTAGCTGACTAACAATTTGCCATCGCTAGTCCCAACATTATCATGCCCTGGTGTGTCAAAGGACCCTGAGCTGCTGCTGAACTTTGACCTAGATCAAACTGTATGTTAAACAATTGCAAAGACTGCAAAACAGTTTAAGACAGTATGAATTAATTTAATTAGGGACAGAAAGCATGCCATGTTTTAGTTATTTGAATATATTTAGGTTTACATTATATTACCATTAACTAACTTTTTAACAATGAGTTGAAGCCACTGTCTCTCAGCATACATGTTAAATTGCAGGTTGATGACTGTCAACAAAAACAGGCACTTAGGCTTTCTAACATCTCTTTATAACCACCATGAAATTAAATGTATGCAGTTATCCTAATGAGATGGAGTCATCCTGTTGAGGCCAATTAATCCATTACTTAGCAGATAATTCTATTTAAGCATATGATTAGTAGCATATTTATAAGATAGCTTTAAGTAGTTACAGTGGTTTCAACAGCATAGAGTTTTCCCACAATATACATCACATAAGATGCATATACAAAGAAGCGTCAAATCTAACTACATTGGGTACTCTGCAGGGGCAACCTGTGGTGGAGAGACCAAGATTATTTAAGCCTTTTTTGTTGAAGAACACAGTGTGTTTGCAAAGAGACAATGACCTAAATGAGCGGGAGAAAGTCAGGACAAAAGTAACAGCTATTTCTTCAAGTCCATAAGAGTTTGATATGCCTGATACCATCAACACTTTCCAGAATCGCAACAACTTTTAAAGACATCATGTTTTCTGTTAAGTTCAGTGACGTATGCTCCCCATCACTAAATTCACTTAAGCAGTGATTTTTGGTCTGGTTGACTGGTTGTGTTTATTGGTTTTCTGGTTTACTGGTTGTGAAGGACTTTATGGTGCATTCAGGAGCACTTCATAAACTAAAATCTACACATGAACGGCCATAAAAAGCCAATTCTTTTTTTCTGTTGCTAAAATACATAGGCCTATACCCTCCCTTCATTTATTGTTCCATCCCTACAGCATTTTAATATTTAGATGATAATTTCACATAATATTCATTTCAAGTTTTAAATATTTTATTACTTTCAGAAAATGACACACTGTAGCTCCTTTTAAATAATCAAATATGACAGCCATGCCTAATATGCATACATTTCAAGTAGTACCCTTGGCTTATCTGTTAAATAAATTTTGGATAATTTCCACGATTGATTATTTTTTAATGAAATGGTGAAAAATGCTAGATTACAGTCAGATAATCTTTTTTTTAATGAAAAAAGAACAAACAAAAAACAAACAAAAATATTTCATATACTTTCTAAATTCATCGCTTGACTTAAGTTTTTAGCTTTTTTGAGTCTTGAGATGAAAAGGCTTGGAAACTCAGGATAGCCATATTCTTAGAGCAATATTTACATTTTTCTCATTATTGTTTCTCTAAGTAAGTTTCAAAGTAAAAACCTGTCAACACTGAAATAAATTAAAACAAAACAAATTTCAACAAAGTTTTGAGTGGGACTTTCTCTAAAAGTCAACGCCACATTTTTACTGCATGTGTACAGTAAATTGATTACAAATAGTATTTATTGCTCACATGAATCAGATCAAATCCAAATTTAAACCATTATGTTTTTGACCTATCTCTGCATCAGTTTTGTTCTGACTGATGGAGTCAAATGGTTCAAAGTAAAGATATGTTGATGTCGTTCCACAATTTAACAAAGTAGCATCAGAACTAATACAACACACAACAGATGTTGATCAGAATAAGAATTAAGTTCTGCCTGTGAAAATCTTTTGAATTACTTAAAAGTGTTACTTTCATCCTGGCTTTTCCCTGTACAGTTTTGTTTTCCATTTGTATTTCTCACCCACCACAAAGCAGCCTCCAACTACAACCACTATACAGTATTTCTAGTCTTTATTTGAAGATTTACCAAAAAGTTCCGGAAACTTCGGCACCTGTGAAAGTCCTTTGATAAATACAGATATTAGGTTGTTAATGGGGGAGGTGAAAGGTGTTATACATGAAGTAAAACCACTGAAAACAACAACAAACACCAAAAGCAATCAAGCTATTTCACACATGGCCAACAAGGCCTGACTGTTCTACAACTGGCTGAATAAGGAGTTCTAAATCAATTATACATTCGCCTAGAGCTGTTATGATAATACACATATTTTTCTAATTCAAAAAAATCAAGCTTACAACTTTCATTTTCCTATGAGTAGACACATAGCTAGAGGTTTAAAACAGCTACAAGCAAACTTTAATTATAAATGTTACCCTCCATCACTGTGATCCATGCCACTACCATTGCAGTTACTGTGAGGAAAAGTAGCAGATAAGACAAAGGCGAAGCTTGGTGACATGACAAAATGACAGACAAGTAGACACACAGAGATTTAAAGCAGAAAGAACAAGTGTATGAAGGGAAATGATCATAGAGCAGATAAAAAGTGAGTGTCAGGCGAGGAGACTGTCGAACAGAAATAATCGCCAGGACAGATAAGCAGACTGAGATAAGGACAAATGCACATGCAGACAAGTGTGAAATCCAGATGTTCAGTGAGTGACAGCAAAGGACGACTTGAAAGACCATGACTAAACCAGTATCCAGGCTTCATCTGCATACATTTCACTACACAATGGTGCACAATAAGCACAGTTTAGCAAGTAGAGACTCACCTTCCCCAGCATTGTAGGCCAGAATGGAACGGGTCCGCATCTGTTTGCCCTCGATGGTCTTGCTGGAACAGGTCTGAGAACAAGTGGACCATGTGGTCCAGTCGCTGAGAACACAGTCTCTTGAGCAAGGCACTTCACAGGCCACGGGCTCTGGAGGAAGGGAAGATGAGCATAGGTTTCTGTCCACTTCCTCTCCTAAAGCAAAGAGGGACAGATGTAAACACAGTTAGAACTGAAACCATCAGTCAGTGACATGATTGAACAATGACCATCCAGGGATTTTCAAGCAGAAATTTTAAAACATAGTTCTCTGATTTTGAGGATTTACTGCTTTTCTTTGATTGATGTAATAGATGGATAGATAGAGAAAACAAGTAACTTCACAATTTTCTGTAGGGCCAGTACAGCATAATCACAATACTTGTAGCTTGGCTTTGAGACTAGTTTCTAAACCATAACTTTTCAACATGAATTTACTACTTAAACAGATATACAAAAACAAATCATTCATTTTATTTTGGATTTTCCCCACAATCAAAGCCCTAAACCTGTCCAACACAATTTGATGTTGTCAGTTATCATTCTAAATATGTGTAAAATCTGAGGAAATTCACTACATAGGTACTGTCATTTGGCATCAAACAAAACCAGAAGATACCAGGGAGTTTTTGCAATTCAGTGCTATCTACACAATGAAAAATAATCATGTCTGGTACCCATCCCTAGTTTTTTTTTTTTTTTTTCATAGATGTAGTTAACCATAAAGTGTTTCATTACATGTAGGTTTTGCGCATGTTCGAATACTTTGGTCAAGTTTGTGCTGGAGTCTGTTGTGTACTGAGAGATGGTTATTTCTTGACATTAGCTAATTCCATTTCTGGGCTAACGACTGTCCCAGTCACCTACATTCATGATAACAGCCTGATTTCTATGTAAACAACTTGAGTTGTTTTTTTGTTCCACAAAAATTATTATGGGGTTCCCGAATTCATCTGTGCTTCACTTCTGCTCCCATGTAGTTACAACACTGTGCAGAACTGAATACTGCTAGCGTATAAACAGAGTTGGCTAAACCAGCAAGTTACACATTCCAGCACAATCTTCACATGAGCAAATAAAATGTGTAGAGAAGATATTTTGCTTTGCGCCATAAGTGAATTATATATTTTACATCATATCTTCTGAATCAAACATGCCTTTGCCTATTTTTATCCGACTGTCTCCTCCACACTGACAGACCTATGCATGAGAAGTTTTTGCATTTGTTGAAAAAGCACATTTTTTTCCTTGACAGCTCTACTATACTTGTCTTCAAGTTACTCTAACGAGACCATAAAATGATTCTGCCTTGCAAATTTTTCATGAACTTTACTTGTACTTCATGACAAGACTCAGATTGTCAGTATAACTTAGCCACAGTTTATGTTGGCATTAGTATTTGTAGTTTGTATATAGTAACATAAGTGGGGAGTTTGTGAAGTTTTAAAGGTTTACAAAGGTTGTTTGTTAACTTGAAAATACAGTGTCTGTTAAGGATGGAACAATATTCAATATGACTTTAGCTTCAGCTAACTATACTCACATTTCAAAAAATGCATGGTATTTCAGAGGTGCAGTACCAGTCAAAAGTTTGGACACACCTTTTTTTTCTTTATTTTCATGACTATTTACATTGTCGATTCTCACTGAAGGTGTCAAAACTATAAAAGAACACATCTGGAAATATGTAGTTAAAAAAAGGGTGATATAACTCGAAACGTGTTTTATTTTAGATTCTTCAAAATAGCCACCCTTTGCTTTGATTACTGCTTTGCACATTCTTGGCATTCTCTTGAGGAGCTTCATGAGGTAGTCACCTGAAATGTTTTCCAACAGTCTTGAAGGAGTTCCCAGTGATGCCGAGCAGTTGTTGGCCATCTGCGGTCTGTCTCATATTATTTAAATGAGAAGGTATGTCCAAATGTTTGACTGGTAGTGTGTATGTATTTGTCTTGTTGGTGTTAAAGCTGTTCTTTATCGTTTCCTTCAGTCTCCTCCACAATGACACAGATCTGTGCATGTTGATGAAGTTGGATCGACTGTTTTTTAGGACTGTTTTAATGAAAAAGTTAACTTTGACAAAAAAGTGATTCTTACATCATCAGGTCTTACTTAGAGGATGAATGTTTCTTTGACACATTTGCAAAATAAACAACAAACAGATGCTATACTATAGTTACACTTTAGTAAGGATTCTAGTGGTTTTATACTGTACATCCATAATGCACTGTATATGGATGCTGAAGGTTTACTAGGTAACTCAGGACTCACTGTGTGGTAAATTTAAAGGTCCAAACATCAACTCCACATACTCCATCTGTACTCCAGCACAAATACACAGGAATACTGTTTTCCCCACACTAGGTTTGTTGTCATATTACCACTTGAGATTTCTGAAGCTGGGTTTTAAATCATGCATCCACTGCCTTTAAATTCTGGAGTCTTGGACATGAAAGCTGGAGCTTTAAATACAATACTTGGGATGGGTCACAAATTAGCAATAAAGCTTCTTTTGAAATAATGTGCGATTACCACAGCATCAGAAGGTGCATCTATGAATTTATAAAACTTTAACAATCATGTATTACTTGTGGTCACCCATATTCACAGATGTTAATGGGTTTATTCAATATTTTTGGATTTAGCTGCACCATAGAAATAATTTAGAACATTTCACTTGTGTTTCCGATATTGACATGACAGCTGGTTATGGCTCGTTTTATGGATTATCTGTACTAAATTCATATTGATGCACTCTGACTCTGCTCTTTTCATGTTCAGGGCCAGTTTAGTATGGAGGAGGGCCAAAAGCACATGGGATTCCCACATTTTTACACTAACATCAATGTATTATTAATGAACCCACAGCATCAGCTATAAGTGGATTATAGTAACCTACATATTTGTCTGTGTTGCTTCGAGTGTTGCCATAAACCAAGCAGAGTATGTGTAGCCAGAAAATGTCAATCTTTGACAGGTTGATTTTGCAATTTCTGGCAGAGGGAGAATCATTTGAGCTTCAAAAGTCAGATCTGGTCTGATTTTGCATTAAGATGTTTCTTAGACAGATATGCAGTGAACCAATCATGACTGAAGTGTGGAGGCATGAAAATAAGAAGTGACATGGAACCCCAGCAGTTTTGAGACTCACACAGAGAATGCATGAATGAACAGACCAGCGACTATGAGAGAAAAAAACCCTCCATACTGAGTGTGTGGAGAAGAAACAGGTCTCTGCCTAAGTGGGCAGCCAGTCAGCATGGGGAATATCAATAGCCAGTTTCAATAACATTTGTATCGACCTTCGCCTTTTGTCTGGGGCCCTGCCTGTGTGGCATTTTCTTTTATGACTGGGACACACTTGGAGAAAATATACAGCTGACGTTGTGGTAAGAAAATCTCTGAAGCGAAAAGCAGAGTGAAAGTCCAAACAGAACAAATCAATTTTCATCAGATGGGGGAGTGAAGGTGGGGAGATCAATCAAGCGAAGTCAGGGGAGAAAGAGCAGTGCATAGTTTCTTTTACTCCTGCAGTATGGCAGGAAGGAACTATGAGACAACTTCACTGAATATCTACACATGATACATGAACTGTGATTTGGGTGTATTAACTTCTTTAGCAGGGAATCTATGAAAGTCACAGAGCTGGATTATAAAATATGGATTACAAGAGAGGAATTACTGTGTATGTTACTGTGATGAACTACATTCCTATGGCTGGAGCACATTCTTAGTTAACAACGTTGAATAAATAAAGGCCATATGTAATTCAGAGCTTGTCTGAGAAAAGTAACTGTGTGAAAAATCAATAAAAGGTTACTGCTTATTTTGTCCAACATTTGTCTGCTACCCGAAGGCAACAGGAAGTCCACACTGCAGCTCTGCACCTGTACTCCCTATATTATTAAAGATTTACAGTAATAAAGTGTAGCAGAAAAAAACAGAGACAGCAAAGGGCACCAGATATTCTGAGACCCAGGGCTATGGGGGATTGATTTGATTTAGTGAGAGTAAGGTTTAATTGTGCATGTGGAGAGAGGAAGTGTAATGAGAAAGACAGCATGGAGGGAGGTGGGAACACTGATAGAACTGAGCAGAAAAGTAGGAGAGGTTTAACTGAGAGAAAGAGTTTGGAAGGGGTAGGGTAGGGAGATAGGCAGGGAGGGGAGTCTGGAGAGAACTCCTGGCAAACTTGATGAATGGCAACTCATTGAAATCTCCTCACGTATGTACATGGGGTCACCAGAGAGCTGACCTTCAAAATGATAAGATCCTCAATGGACTGGAGGTACAGTAGGTGGGGTGGATGGATAAAATTCAGGATTTTACCATGAGAGACTGGAGTTCACATATTAACTCATTTAGGCAATAAAAAGGCTTTGGTTAGGGCCGAGAAAAGATCATGGTTTTTTGTCCTAATTATTAATAAGTATGTCAGTTATTTGTTATATTCACATCTCTTCACATTCTTTTGTAGTAACCAAGCTCTGGTATCTTTCCCAAATGTTGTCTACACCTATTGGTCACAGCAGGGCTCGAACTTTAAACAACTGTAAGCATGTTTAAGTGTAACAACACTGAGGGCAATTAGGTGCTAGCTTCACAAGATTTCATTCTGGTCTTATTCTCTTTATTTGAACCCTAAAGTAAGTGTACCAGTGATCCGACTTCTTGTAAATTCAAGCTCAGTAAGATTTTAAGGTTGATAGAAGTCTGCTATGTCTGACTTGACAGGTGTCATTCAGTGTTTCCAGTTCTTCAGTAGTGAAAGCGTCTACTGTCTGTTCAGACACTTGCTAGAAGTTACTAAATGATGTCATCATGTAATTTGCATAAATGGAAATGTGTATGTAATTGTACTGAATGATGTAGGACAGAGGAATAACATTGTGGGAGAGATAAATAAGTGAATATAAAAACACTGTTAATATGTTTAGAACTACAAATGAACTTTTCTCTGTCAATTATTTTGTTTTTTTAATGTCACAGTTCCAATCCCTCTCCTTTATCCCGGCTTGGGGATTTATTTGTATATTGTATAATTTTTTTGGCTTACTTATCTTAAGGTTTTTCTTTAGTTTGTTTTTAACCATACAGTGATTTGTTTTAGACAAGGAATGATACGTGCTTTCAAGTCAGAGTCTCCAAAAGTCTCCAATAACACCTGAAAAAGTTGATCAGTTTTTTGCTAGTTACTTTGTTAATAGACAGTTTCTAGAGGGGTCTGAAAAACCACTAAATGTACCAACAAAGTGGGTAAGTTCGAAATGCTGACAGTTACAACTAGGCAGACAGACAGACAGTGTGTTTTCTGACTGAGAGAAAATCGTTTGGTGTAATTTAGAGGGAAAATGTGTGTTTTAGCATGAGTCAATTTTTAAAAGTGGTTAAATGCTTCTAAACAAATTTGCTAAATTTGTTGCTAGATGCTTTTTGAAAAAAAAAAGTTGGTAGGGTGGTCTGAAAAGTTGCTACATCTAGCACAAAAAAATGCTAAGTTGGTGGTCAGTGGCGTCAACAGTTTATTGACATACCAAATGCTTGGTGCTATTGTTTTTTTGAATAAAATAAAAAGAAAAATGCATTTAAAATGGATTTTAAACCTATTTCTATTCCTGACACACAGCTTAACTGGACAACGTCAAAGTATTCTGTCAAAGAAATGTTGAAGTGTACTGGTACCTAACTACAACCAACATGTTAGCATAACTTAAATACACTAGCAAATATATTATCTAATTTGTACAAGTACACATATGGTCAGCCAACTTGCCTACTAATTAGCGAGTTCATACACCATGTGAAGTTGATATTATTGCTTTTAACTGTAAGTAATTTATAATATGCCAAGTCTGCACTAAGTTACAGTATTTCAGTAAACAAATGGCTCTTTTTACAGTTTGATAATATTTATCGTAAACTATTGTCCACAACTGCCTAACCCTACACCCCTTGCACTTCTCCAGCTCCACCAATGTTTCCAAATATGGTCACTTCAGAAAAGCTTCTAATTGGCAGTCCACAAAGCAATGGGTAGCTTCCCAAAATCTCCATCCATCGTTTGTATACAATTCATGAGCTTCACACTATACAACTTATAAAGCTGTCCAGTCACTGTGGTCACACTACATGACTCTTTATTATTATGGCAGGAAATCTTTCATTTGTTGTGGCTTTCACATCACATGGGTGATCAGCGGTAGGGTGTTACATAAAAGGACAATTTTCTCTAGGTGGTATCATTGACAGTTCTGCCTGGTCTCCAAAAAAAAGGTAAAAAATATGGGAGTTCCTGAATGTGGCAAGAGCTCTTAAATCTAAAGTGACAACACAAGACACTAGAGTTGCAGAGTTATGTCTGAGCCTTGACTTATGAAAGTTATAAAATAATAACAGAGACTTCATAGTCTGAACCATGTTGTTAGGTTTTAAAGCCTCTCACATTGTCAACTTCAGTGCATTTTAGATCCACTGTGTCTGGTCCTTACCTTTCATAATAAAAGCACTAGATACTGTGTGCCTGAACTTAAATTCACACAGAGAATATTGATCTAAGTTGTTTATGAGCTAATTTGCAGCAAAAACACAAGGATAAAAAAGAAAAAAGAGGACGGAGGAGAAGGTGACTGTGTAGACATTGGTACCAAGAACTGTCAGTTCTGCAGAGAGGCTTGGTGATAAAAAAAAATAAAAATAAAAAAAAATTGTTGTGAAAGCAGTTGCCTGCTCATGTTGTGGCTTGACAAGGACATGTTTGTGACTTGTTATTGTTTTAAATGATAGAAAAGCTTGTGTGTGTGAATTTATTCTGATAGAAAATATATCTGTTTTCACCACAAAAACAACAGACTGGATTCAAGGAGTTGCTGTGCTGGTCGCAGCAGAGGACTTTGTGCACTTATTGGTTGTAGGCTGTCATTGCTGTCACTGTCAATCAAAAAATATTTCACTCTGCGGGAGGTAGACTCGATTTTTAACTTGCTAGATATTGCATGAGTGTCTGCAATGCATAATTCAAAAATGGGTGCAAGCTACGATTTGCTTGTGATCTGGGACTTTTGTTCTTAATATGCAAAAAAGTTGTAGTGGAAAATCAGGACTAATATTGTATACAGTTCGGGCTTGGCATAAAAGTAAACAAATGTTGCCAGTCCTATAAATAATCCTAAAAAAGAGTTACCCTTTAACGTCAACTGTCAACAGATTTGCATCAAACTGTTTCCATTACAGAATCAGCCCATTATGCCTGCTGTTGCAAATTTCCATCATACTCAAATTTCTATCTATTTTATGAGCTATAGTCAAATTAACAATGTCCACTTAATTTAGCATTTGCTTGAAAGCAAAAACAAATATTTGTGTGTGTGTGTGTGTATATACATATATATATATATATATATATATATATATATATATATATATATATATATATATATATATATATATATATATGTATACAGTACTGGCCAAAAGTTTGGACACACCTTCTCATTCTTCGCATTTTCTTTATTTTCATGACTATTTACATTGTAGATTCTCACTGAAGGCATCAAAACTATGAATGAACACATGTGGAATTATGTACTTAACAAAAAAGTGTGAAATAACTGAAAACATCTCTTATATTCTAGTTTCTTCAAAGTAGCCACCCTTAGCTCTGATGACTGCCTTGCACACCCTTGGCATTCTCTTGATGAGCATCAAGAGGTAGTCACCTGAAATGGTTTTCACTTCATAGCTGTGCCTTGTCTGGGTTACTTAGTGGAATTTCTTGCCTTATTGATGGGGTTGGGACCATCAGTTGTGTTGTGCAGAAGTCAGGTTGATGCACAGCTGACAGCCCTATTGGACAACTGTTAGAATGCATATTATAACGAGAACCAATCAGCTAAGTAAAGACAAACGAGTGGCCATCATTACTTTAAGAAATGAAGGTCAGTCAGTCTAGAAAATTTCAAAAACTTTGAATGTGTCCCCAAGTGCAGTCGCAAAAACCATCAAGCGCTCCAACGAAACTGGCTCACATGAGGACCGCCCCAGGAAAGGAAGACCAAGAGTCACCTCTGATGCTGAAGATAAGTTCATCTGAGTCACCAGCCTCAGAAATCGCAAATTAACAGCAGCTCAGATTAGAGACCAGATGAATACCACACAGAGCTCTAGCAGCAGACACATCTCTACAACAACTGTTTAAGAGGAGACTGCGTGAATCAGGCCTTCATGGTCAAATAGCTGCTAGGAAACCACTGCTCAGGAGAGGCAACAAACAGAAGAGATTTATTTGGGCCAAGAAACCCAAGGAATGGACATTAGACCAGTGGAAATCTGTGCTTTGGTGTGATGAGTCCAAATTTGAGATCTTTGGATCCAACCGCCGTGTCTTTGTGCGACGCAGAAAAGGTGAACGGATGGATGCTACATGCCTGGTTCCCACCGTGAAGCATGGAGGGGGAGGTGTGATGGTGTGGGGGTGCTTTGCTGGTGACGCTGTTGGGGATTTATTCAAGATTGAAGGCAACCTGAATCAGCATGGCTACCACAGCATCCTGAAGTGACATGCCATTCCATCCGGTTTGCGTTTAGTTGGACCATCATTTATGTTTCAACAGGACAATGACCCCAAACACACCTCCAGGCTGTGTGAGGGATATTTGACCAAGAAGAAGAGTGATGGAGTGCTGCGCCAGATGACCTGGCCTCCACAGTCACCGGACCTGAACCCAGTCGAGATGGTTTGGGGTGAGCTGGACCGCAGAGTGAAGGCAAAAGGGCCAACAAGTGCTAAGCATCTCTGGGAACTTCTTCAAGACTGTTAGGAAACCATTTCAGGTGACTACCTCTGGAAGCTCATCAAGAGAATGCCAAGAGTGTGCAAAACAGTCATCAAAGCTAAGGGTGGCTACTTTGAAGAAACTAGAATATAAGATATGTTTTCAGTTATTTCACACTTTTTTTGTTAAGTACATAATTCCACATGTGTTCATTCATAGTTTTGATGCCTTCAGTGAGAATCTACAATGTAAATAGTCATGAAAATAAAGAAAATGCAAAGAATGAGAAGGTGTGTCCAAACTTTTGGCCTGTACTGTATATATATATATACACACACACACGCACGCACGCACACACACACACACACACACACACACACACACACACACACACACACACACACACACACATACATACTTGTATTTAAATTCAGGCATTAAGGGGTTAATAGTCACAAACACAAAAATGTCTTGGAGAGGTGGATGAAAAGTGCTTTGACCATTTAAAAAAAACACAACAATACATGTATGCACATCTAGACAGATTGATATGAAATACACTCTTGGTTCAGAAAACTTGAGATTGGTTTGATATGGGTCATCAGTGACACCTGACAACTGCATGGTCCAATAAGTTGTTGTTGGATTTCAAAATGTATTGCAGATTTTGCCAAAATTTTAACACTGAAAGAAAATGCAAATTTAAGCATTACTGTTGTATAAATATTAAGAATTGGTCCATCACCATCATCACGGTTTCAGTGTTTGGCAGGTACATGCAGTTTTTCATATAACATACTACTTTCACCTGGTAAAGCATGTACCACAGTCTAGGCTGAGGGCTAGGGTTGTTTCCAGCCTGCTCACTCCATTTTAACCATCAGATAAGAGCATGTGAAAAATCCCAAAACAAATGCTATCAATAAAAGTAATTTCCCTACTCATTTTCTGTTGAATAACTTAGTAGACAAATATTTTTGTCTTGTTATGTTGCCCTGTGTGACATGTTAGATAACTGTTCAGTCAGACTTGTGCTTTATGGCTGAATGACATGACAGACTACATGTTGTTTTCTTCCTGATGGAGATGTTTGTGTCTTAGAGGGTTAATGTGGAAAATGAAAATACATGTAAAATGTTCCATACCATCCTGCCATTTAACAGTGCCAGTAAACGCCTCTGTCTCACCGTTGCTGTTGACACACTGGACCTGTGCGAGCTGAGTACCAGGGCCACATGGCTTGTCATCATCAGGAACACACTGATCCAGACTGACCAGCTGCCAGACATAACAACTGGGCTCATCACACGGCACTGCCTCCACCAGGTGGGGGCAGTTTCCAGGTCCCCCCGCCGGCTCGTTGGTGATCTGGCGCCTTCTCAGTTTGAAACCTACAACACAGAAAACAGTGTCTGTGAGGCATTGTAAACTTGGGGTAAATGTGTTGTTAAAAAGCGCCTGTGACATACACATCCAAAAACAACATATTAGTACTTTCTTCGGTTTGTGTGGGGGTTTTCAGGATAGATTTTCATGATTGGCTGACTTGTTGAGACAGCTCATTAACACTAATATGAAGGATTCTTGCAGACCCTGTTGCTTTCCCCTCAAGCTTAAGCCTCTAACTGGAAGCTTCCAGTTAGAAAAGGCATCCTGACTATTTCTCTTACTATGAGGTCTCTTACTTTCATTAATGGTGCAGATTGACAGCCATATGCACATGAGACAAATAATCCAAGCCATGCAGAAGTCCAAATGTTCACTTAGATATTCATCCTATACCATATTAGATGATTGAGGATGACATTCTGATTTATTTAGTGATATTCTTTCAGTGTTACACTGGAAGGTTATACTGCATGTAAATGTAACCTTAATATGTCAGTTTGGGTTAGAACTACTGTGAGGTTAATGAAACATTTTAAACTCCTCATACAGTGAGCTCAGTGAGCCCTTCACCTTAAAAAACAATATAAATTGTTTAATGGGCCATAGACAGTGTTTACAGTTCTGTAAAAACAAAGCAACAAATCTTATATAACCATGCACATCATTTTTTTCACCACAGCCGAATGTGTCGCAGTTAAATTATGGACAGCTGTTGTGCATGTTAATTATAACTCATTCAGTTTTAAGATGGGATGATTACTGACAACAAACAAAAAAAGGAGAGTGGACTGTTTAGTGCTGTGATTGACAACTGATTTTTAACTAATTAAAATTACTTCATGAAAAGCTGCAGAGCAGGGACTGGGACCAGGATACATGTTTGTTACCAAAGGTGACCAGAAGTGCAAAGGTCAAGGTTAATTTTTAATCTGAACTTTTAACTCAATTTAAATTGTAAGTTAATAAGCGCTAATGAAATGGATTATGAAGCCCTTATTTACAGGCTGCTTTTAATCATTATGTGTTTCCTCCTTATAACCACACAATTTTAATTACACACAATATTTTTTTTTACAATTACTCATGTATATTTATTTTAGTTATATTGATAATATTTACCTAGTACATATAATACAGTTTGCTGCATGTATATAGCCACCTTGTTTTTTGCCATTTCTGGAATTGTAGAGGACATGTTTGTTGCCAAGTTTGATGATTTTTTTTACGTGGCCATTGCATCTCACTGAATCGTATAGTATTCCAGTTGACGTTTTTGATTTCATTTTCAATAGGGTTGAGACACTGTACAATGCTACTTTGCTTTGTGTCACTCCCCGTGCGACACCAAGTTACCCAAACAACAGCTGTTCCTGTTGGATCAGCAGATTTAACTCAAGGCCCTGACCGTACCACCTTTGGGTAGAGGTGGTGTGCACTAAAATACAACTACTTAACTAACAAAGAGATCCACAACAAGTAAAGATTAAGTGTTAATAACCTAAAAATACATATTGGTAGATTATATACACTACCGGTCAAAAGTTTTAGAACACCCCAATTTTTCCGGTTGTGTATTGAAATTCAAGCAGTTCAAGTCCAATGAACAGCTTGAAATGGTACAAAGGTAAGCGGTGAACTACCAGAGGTAAAAAAAACAAAAAAAACAAAACGTAAAGTCAAACAAAACTGAAAAATAATGTACATTCCAGGATTATACAAAAAGGAGACAAGAAATGGGCTAACAACTTAAAGCAGTTCTGCAGCAATGGAGGTTGCTCAAGCTTCGAAAGATGGTGCTATCAATTCCTACAGGTGTCCCAACGTTTCTTAATTACTTCCAACCACCTCTGTCTGGAAGTCTTCTCTTCACAGTTGAAACTGAAACTCGCTTACTACGACCACTATTGAGCTGTGCTTGAAGCTGTTGTCCTGTGAATTGCCTATCACGCAAGCTATTGACTCTCAGAAACTTGTCTTCTGATTCTGTTGTGGCTTTGGGTCTGCCAGATCTCTTCCTGTCAGCATTTCCCCCAGTTTCTGAGTGCCTTTGGATGGTAAAGGAAACTGGACTTACTGACACCTTGACTTTCTTGGCAATTTCTCACTAGGAAAGACCTACATTTTTAAGTGTTATGATGGTCTGTCTCTCTTCTATCGTTAATTGCCTTTTCCTTGCCATTTTTATGGTAACACACTACTTTCTGCAGTACAATACTGTTCAAATAATGCTCACAATGGAATGGTACAAAACTGTGTTCCAACACTACTTTTATGCAGACACAGGGGGTTGGAAGTAATTAAGAAATGTTGGGACACCTGTAGGAATTGGTAGCACCAACTTTCGAGGCTTGATCAGCCTCTCTTGCTGCAGAACTGCTTTAAGTTATTAACCCATTTCTTGTTCGCCTTTTTGTATAATTCTGAAATGTACATTATTTTTCAGTTTTGTTTAACCTTACCTTTTATTTATTTATTTTTTTTTACCTCTGGTAGTTCACCACTTACCTTTGTACCATTTCAAACTGTTAATTGGACTTGAACTGCTTGAATTTCAATACACAACTGGAAAAATTGGGGTGTTCTAAAACTTTTGACCAGTAGTGTATATAACATATAAGACACTCAGAAGAAAACTCTTGACTGTTTATATAGGGTTTATATAGGGTAAGCATCTTGCATCATTTCCTGCTGTTTGTTCGTTGCGAAAACGAATTGCTTCGTAGTTGTCGTATAATCACTGTTAATATCTAATGCCATGCCAATGACTGCTCATGTCTTACAAAGTCACCAGTTATTTCTTTCACACAAATGGCAACCTCTTACAATCCATTTAGTCAGTTTAGTCTCAGTTGCTAAACTACAGTAGCTTAGTGGTTAATATGGCTACTCTTTCTCCCTTCCATTCTCCAATTCTGTCTTGCTCATGTGTCAGATGTTTAGTTTTTCACCCGCTTACTGTAGTGAAAATGGTACGTGTAACAAATGTAGTGTTTTTGCGGACATGGAAGTGAGGCTTAGCCAACTGGAGGTACAGGTCTGTGACATGAATGAACTAATAGCTGCAACAGCTAGCCAGGTACCTTTAGGTGGAGAAGACCCACCAGCTCAGGTTAGGTGTCCCCCAGCAGCTCTCGAGCAACCGGGAGAATAGGAACAGTGGAAGACTGATCGAAGGAAGTACAGTGGCAGGCGTAAGCCTTGGGTACACCACCAACCACTTCATGTTTCCAACAAGTTTTCCCTACTCAGCGACACACACGCTGAGAATAAAACTCTGGTCACTGGCAGCGCTATTGTATGGAATGTGAAGTTAGAGAAACCAGCAACCATACTTAAATGCATTCTGGGGGCCAGAGCAGGCGACATCAAATCATACTAAAAATGCTGGCTAAGGATAGCCTAAACGTAAATACTGTAAGACAGTAATTCACATCAGCGGTAATGACTCCCAGTTACGACAACTGGAGGTCACCAAAATTAATATTGAATTTGTGTGTACTTATGCTAAAAGTATGTCGGACTCTGTAGTTTTCTCTGGTCCCCCACCTAATCTGACCAGTGATGACATGTTTAGTCGCATGTCTTTACTCAACCTCTGGCTATCTAGGTGGTGTCCTGTCAATGACATACAGTTTGTGGACAACTGGCAGATATGTTTGGGAAAACATGGTCTTATTAGGAAAGACAGCATACACCCCACTTGGAATGGCATTTCTCTCATTAGTAAAAACCTGGCCAAGTTTCAGTCGCAGTCTTACACACTTCTCTGCACTTCCAGAGCAGATACCCACTGTAAACCCTATAGAGACTGTGTCTGTCCCCCAACCATGTAAAGTTAACATAAAGAGAAAAACAGCTGTACATCAAAACCTAACAAAAATCAACACCAATACTCCAACAGTTCCAAAGCACAAGAACATAAATAAATGTGGCCTCCTGAATATTAGATCTCTATCTTCCAAAGCTTTATTAATCAATGATGTTATATTAGATTATCATATAGATTTATTCTGTTTAACAGAAACCTGGCTTTGTGAGGAGGAGTATGTATTCTTCAATGAAGCTACTCCTCCTAGTCACCTAAATAATCAGATTCCTCGAGACTCTGGCCAAGGAGGAGGAGTCGCAGCTATTTTTAGTTCATGTCTACAATTGAATCCTAAACCTAAGCCAAATTTGAGCTTATTGGAATGTCTTGGTCTTATCCTATCCAACCTAATCTATAAAACACTCCAGCCTCCTGGAAATTTCTGTTGGGTTCTGTAAATTGGCTTGAGAGTCTCACTTCGACCAGCTCTATATGTAAAGTGTCATGAGATAACTTTTGTTATGATTTGACACAATATAAATAATATTTGATTGATTTATAGACACTTGAGACTGTTTATTAACATTATCATATATTATTAGGACTATATGAGTGATAATAACGGCATCACAAACTAAGCTTGTTTGCTGACAGCACTTTAACAATACATATATTAAAAGTCTTATGATTTTGGTAAAATGGTTACCAGCATCACAGAGATATTTAATGAGCTTAACCAAGGTATCTATGTCATTATTAAACCTTAACTAAGCTTTTATGTTGGTTTATTTACATGGTTTATATAGTAAATGATGTTCTTATTAGGAGTATACTTTGTCTTTTAGGCAACCAAATCTAAAGGCTCCTATTGGAGGTGAGAACTCTCTTATTCAATGGAATGCAGTTTTACATTCATAGTGCTTTTATACTTTTTTCACAAGCCCCTTCCTATGAAGCACTTCTGAGAAAGATCACCTAAAAGTACCAGGCAGTTGAACAACCTTGCGTGACTGTTTAGTCAGCAACACATGTTAAAAGGATCCATAAAGCATCTTTAAACAATGGCGTCATGTTTTTCATACCTTTCTTTGCGGCCTGGTCCTCACAGTTCTCAAAAGTGCAGGGGCCCCAAGCCCCCCATGGTGACACTTGACAGTCGATGGGACAGGGGATTTGGCACAGCTGGGATGAGTTAGGGATTGGACCCTCGCACAGTTTGTTTTCCACTGGGGGAGAGGCTGAGAAAACAAACAAGAGAGAATAACTTGAAATAGTATTCAGATAAAATGAACCAGTGTTACTTTGATCCTATTCTGTGTTATTTTATTTAAGTGATATTTACCTGCACAAGGTAACAGGGGATGCAGAAACACAAGTTGCTGTGTTTGCTTTTGTTTGCTTTTATTCTTGGTATTAGAGTCCCTATAGACAGCCTATGAGTACAAAAAACCCCAAGTAAATATGCCTGTGAAATAGACACTATTCTCCCTTTGTTTAGTTTATCGCCTCCATGTTAACATGTCAGAATGATAAATTAGCAGTGATTATCTCATGCAAGGCCTTGCTAGCAACATAAAACACAGTGGAGCCATGCCCACTATGTCTCAACGGAAACGCAAGAAACAATGCAACAATACAACAGTAAAGGTGGGAGAACGGTGACAGTGTCTTGGCTCATGTTTATTCTATGAGGTGTAATTTGGCATCTACATTCCCTGCTTATGCCATGTTGGATTTAGAAACTCATTTTCCATGATGCAACTGGTGAGTGCACGCCTGTGTGAACTCCCACTGGGGAACTTTGTCGAGATAAAATGCAGAGATGCTATCACCATGCACAGCAGAGCTGTGGAACAACTGTGCAGAATACATTTCCACATCTGGTGAAACGCAGCACGATAAATAAATTTGATGTGTGGAGTTCTTCAAGGTGCGTGGTTTATGCATTTATGCATGTACGTAGAGGAAGTATGTCAGTGTCAGTTGAGATCAGAGCGACTATGTCTTTAAGTTGTGTGCACAGGGATTATTTTAAATCTCCTTTGTGTCTTTCTTTGGTGTTAGAAAGAGGAGATTGTGTGAAAAGGTCACTAAACATCTGACGACAGCAGTTTGATGGTGCAGTCTATACACACAGGACATCACCTCAGAGCTTCCAGGTTGACTTTGGTGATAAGAATGAGTCCTGCTCAGACAGGTTCACAGTGTCACAAAAATCAAACCCTCCCTCAAAGAAATAACCATCATATCGTCACCTTCCTTTTGACAAAAATTACTTTCTTTTTTTGGGGCCTAAATCATCAAATACTCAATTTTTGGTTAAGTTTTTTGTATTTCCAAAAAAATTTACTATTATATTAGAAAGGTGATGATATGTAACTTGTTTAGAACATAATGGCACACATATGACATTTTGTCTGTCTGTCTGTCTGTCTATCTATCTATCTATCTAAACATGTTTTCTAAATACAAAGGCTGGATTCTTTTCAAGTGTCAAGTAAAAATCTTTTCATTTGTTCAACCTCAGGCACTCGTATTTCCTGCATTTCACCAGTTCCTACAAGACGCAGATCTTAAAGTCTCGTGTAGTCAGGACAGCTGAATCCTATAATTCTCTCTGTAGTACTGTACAGGAAAGAGAAGTGGGGTTTTGAAATGCAAAATGCCTAATTCCTCTAACAAATACACTGAAAGTCAAATACAGAGTTTGCTGAGACACAGTTAATCCATGTCTTATTGGAGATCTACACTGGCTTCAATCTTAAAACATCAATCCATTTGTGAATACTAAATTCAGGACAAGCAGACTATTGGTCTAAGTATGATAAAAGAACCCCCTTCCCCATCTCTCTGCTCTGCATCTCTGTTAGTCTATTTTATAGTGTATTCTCAACTGACTTCTATTGTAGCACACTGTCAACAGTGGAAAAATCCCTCCTGCAAGTGTGGCTTACTGTCTGCAGCTGTGTTTGTGAGGGAGCAAAGTTTTCCTTTTAAAGCTTTAAGGTTACCCAAAACTTTGTTGTAATTCTGCCAGTGCCTCAGCTAGATTTGGAACAAGTGGCACACAAATAGTATTATCACAAATTTAAAGTATCACTGTTATTATTATTATTGTTGTTGTTGTTGTTGTTGTTGTTATTATTATTATTATTATTATTATTATTTGTGGCTGTCCCTAAGAGAGGAGAGAGAAGGTGTCAATGAGATGAAAAGACACAATGATAGAGGTGAGAGGACATAAACATGGTGAGAAAAGAGAAGATGATGCAAAAGTCTGAATAGTATCCAAATGTATCACCCATTTTAACGAGCATTTCTGAATATATACACACAAAATAAGGGGGAAAATTCACTACTATGATGTGTATATTAGGAGTTGGTTCATCAACAGTAGCTGTATATTAGTCACTGGGGTGCTCGGTGGTGCAATGGTAAGCACCTCTGCTGTTGTGTTGAGTTCTACATGCCACAAGGGTTTCCTCCCGGTGTAAGAGGATAACTTTCCTCCTGGACAACACCCCCCACCCCACCCCCATATTAATATAAATTCCCTCCCCCCTGGTCAACTATCCCTCCGGATGGAAGAAGGTAGATATTACATCAATTACATTATACCAATCAATGTATATTACATACATAAACACATGTACCTCCTAAAGAAATAATAGGCACTTTTAGTCCATCAGGGTATGATCCTGACAACAAGTAGTTGTATTGACCCTTTGCACGTTACATCATGCTCTGTTGTGCCGCAAATGATCGCCATGATGGACGGCAAGAGTGCCGGACTGCACACTGGACAGCAAACCGGCTGTTATCAAATTTGATCTGAACGTTCTCGTTTTTGTTTGTTTTTAACCCTGCTTTACATGTACAGTGGTCGCACACAACAGTTCCATCCTTCTTCAAAGACACCCATGGTTTCAGCTGGGTTACAGACAGAGCCTGGCTATGATGGACCTGATATTACAGATAGAGAAGGCTCTGTTTGTGCCGGTAGCACATTAGCAGAGGTGGGTAATCCCAGCTCCATAGAGTAAAAGTCCTGCCATGTATTTGTTCCAACCACTCATTGAACCGGCCCATTTTCAGGAGCACAACTCCTCATCCAGGTAGATGGGAATTACCTGTGTGAAGTGAATAGGTAGAACCAATACATGGCAGGACTTTTACTCTGTGGAGCTGGGATTACCCACCTCTGCACATTAGCACCACCAAACGCTAGCTAGATGGCTAGACTGGGTTAACTCTACTACTATGAGCCACTATGTTCCAGTGGCTGTCATAAGTAGCCTTCAATATTAGCTCTGTTGTTGTAGTGGTGGCCTTTTTTTTTTTTACCAGCTACACTATGTTATATGTCAAACTGTTATTGTCATTATGCTGTGCCGTATGTTATAATGGTGGAACTGTACATATTACTGTGTGTAGATGATAGAAAGGCAGCCACTTCAACAGAGCTAATACTGTAGGCTACTTATGACAACCACTAACATTATTACACAATGTTAGTTAATTAGAGCTGCTTTTGGTTACAGCCTATTTGAGTTTTGACGGTATGCTGGGGGAAACATGTTAAAAACATACACAGCTAGCTAGCTAACTAACTAACTAACGTTAGCTGTATCTTTCCTTTACCATTATGGGATACATTCCTCTACCATGAGTGCAGTACAGTGACTCGGTAATCTAACCTGAGACTAAGAACTGGTAAGCATCCAGACTTTAGTCTGCTTTTAGATCAGCACCTGTGTATGGGGACACTCCATTTATAACATAATGGTACAGATCGTGTGCATTAAACTCCGGTAGACTGGAGGATTTTACTAGATCCGTAAACATATCAGGAGGGAGAAGGTATGGGTCGGTAGCTAGCCCTGCTATAACTAGGTTCTCCAAATAGCATTCTTTCTGCCATCCAGTAAAGTGAGTCACTTCGCAGGACAACTCCAAAACTTTATTTTCAGTGCTGGTAGCCATAATGCGTCGCTCATTCGTTTGTTTGTTGTGTCGCTTTTGCCGTTCACCATGGCGCTGCACCCCTTGTCACATGAAAACTGTGACGTCGGTGCAAAGGGTCAATACTTCCTGAATCTTCTCATGAAAAGACAGTGCACTATGGCACAATACTATGGTGGAGGGGGGGTAGTGGTTGGGGGGGGGTGTCCAGGGGGGAAGCTATTCTGTTACACCGGTACATGAACAGGTATACATTGTGCCCTTGACCAAGGTACTGATGAAGATCAGGAGTTGGTCCATGTGACATTTCAACGGCAGCTCACTGCTCCTACTGAGCTGAGTGTTAATGCTAGATGCTATGTTCAATAGGATAACTAAAATCTTCTTTTCCTTTGGGCTGTTCCCTTCAGGGGTCGCCACAACGAATTATCTTCTTCCATTTAACCCTATCCTCTGCATCCTCTTCTCTCACATCAACTACCTTCATGTCCTCTCTCACTACACTCTTTCACTCCATAAATCTAGTCTTGGGTCTTCCTCTAGACCTCCTGCTTGGCAGTTCCAGCCTCAGGATCCTTCTACCAGTATATTCACTATCCCTCCTCTGTACACGTCCAAACCATCTCAGTCTGGCCTCTCTGACTTTTTCTCCAAAACATCTAACATGTGCTGTTCCTCTGATGTACTAATTCTCGATCCAATCCATCCTGGTCACTCCCAGAGAACCTCAGCATCTTAACCTCTGCTACTTCCAGCTCTGCCTCCTGTCTTTTCCTCAGTGCCACTGTCTCTAACCCATATAACATGGCTGCTCTCCCCACTGTCATTTTCCTTTCATTCTTGCTGACACTCTTATCACACAACACACCTGACACTTTTCTCTACCCATTCCGACCTGCTTGCACACACTTCTTCCCCTCTTTTCCACACTCATCATTGCTCTGGAAATAGGATAAGTAAAATGCAGGGACAAAATTTCCTGATGGGAATGTTGAAGTCAGTTAATTTTCCCTGTTCTGATAAATGGCCAGTGCTTGATTCATCACGTCATCCAATATTGTAAAAATGTCTTTTTCTTCTTACATTCTAGTGCCATTACAATAAAATGGCATTCCAGGTTCTTTACATGGTCAAAGTAACTAAGTCAGTGAAGTCAAACAAGGCTTTCACCAATTTATTTAGCTAAAAAAATCTCAGGACATTTATTGATGCCGTTCCTAATGCTGACATACCATAACTAGGACACAGACGGTAAATAGGGAGTCATTTATTCTCTATTTGTGATTTGAAACAGATCATATGATAGGACTGTGCTCTATGTTTTAGTCACATGACTCAAAACTAAACTGTAGATGAGCTAAAAATAGAATATTTAGAGATAAATGTGAAAGCATGTTACAAACACATAAATCTGGCTTTAGCACATCAACTGAAACACTGCAGAGCTTTCTGACAGAGAACATCTTTCAAGACTGGTGAATGAATGCACAAGTGTGTACAGCACATTAAATACAGACATTGTCCAAATCAATATTGAGAAAGAGATCCATTACATTGATCTGAGACCCTTCCCAATTCTTAAAGTGATAAATAAAACCATTTCAATCATTATGTGCTGATCTGTGTTTCGAACAATGAAAGGGTATGATGATGACTAGTTGGTGGTTACTTTTATTTAAAAGAAAAATCGCACTGTTTGCGGCAGTGATTCTACGATAAGATCAAATCAAACCCAATTAACCTTTTTTTATGTATCCCAGGTTTCTAAAGGTCCAATATTAATAAATTGTATATACTTTCTTTCTAACATTCAGTCAGTTTAAATTGGATTTTCAAAGATTTGTTAGTTAAATATTGCGTTGTTGTGAGCTGTTAATTGGGGAGTTGATGACCAAAACCAAGTCTTTGACCTTGATCATTTTAGTCCAAAAAACCTGAAGTTGGCTATAGCTTTATCCTTTATTTTTGGCTCTTCATACATGGTGATGTTTTGCTGTTATTTTCCTGTGCAAAATGTCATTTGTTTGCGTGTGTGTGTTATTAATTTAGTGTATTCTGCATTAATTCACACATGCACACTTAATTACCTTTAGTCATCAAGTAATGGCAGAATCTCTTTGTTTTCATGGCTTTAATCATTTGCAACTTTTAGTGATATGATACCTTTTACAGTCCTCCAAAGCTCTTTCATTTAGCTTTTACACATTTTATACTACACATGTAACAATACTGAAATTGAAAATGTGAAAGGAAAGGAAAGGAAAGGAAAGGATCTGGGAGAGAGGAATGGAGCTGAGATGAGAGATGAAGTGATGAAGAGGAAGGGAAGAATAAGGAGGAAAAGTGCAGTACACACCAATGTAGTATGAGGACTGGGAGGCAAAAAGCAGAGAGCAGAGGAGAAGCTGGCCGTTGGTTATCAGCATGACTAAAACCACCTACCTGTAATCTGGAAGGTGATGGAGAGGAGGGGGGGGACACTAGGCTTCTGCTGTCTTTGGGTCTGACCTGCTGCAATTACATGGAAGATAGCGCTATTAGCTACGCACACAATGGGAACACGGAGACACTATCAAACAAACAGAGAGAGAGAGAGAGTCTAATGCAGGAAGACCACCAAGAGGGGCAACACACTTTAGACCTGTTTAAACCACAAAGAACACAATCCATCAAATCTGCGCGTCATTATGTGTAGCCTGAGTAATAGTTATCATTTGTCCGACATGGCGAATTAGAAGCAAGGCTATAAATAAAATCCATGTGGACTTGTGTCAAGCGTCTTATCCCTGCAGTTTGCAGAGTTTGCTGACATGGGGATCAAAAGACATCTGATAACAGTCTGTCTAACTTCAGAGTCTAATTCTTATCAAGGTTCTTTGGTGCAATTTAATGTCTCAGTGCACAGAACAGCAAGAATTTGTGGATAAGAATTAAATAGCACCCTTCAGTGTTTTCAAAACATTTAAAGAAACAGTTCCACATTTTTCATTCATTATGTGCTTATTTGCTTTCTGGCTTTGTGCAAGTAAAAGGCAATTAATATAATCGGCACTTAGTGTAACCTAGATCTGATTGTCTAGTGTCATACTTAGAGGGTAAGCTAACAAGCATATCTAGAAGCTATTCCATGTGTTCAACTATAGCTGCAGCAATTATTTGATTAACTCATTTGTTGTCAACTATTTTGATAACTGATTAATCAAAAATAGTAATTTTTCACTCTGGCTTCTTAAATGTTATATTTTCTTTCCTCCTATGTAACTAAATATTGTACTCTCTTTGGGTTGTTAAACAAGACATTCAAGGACATCACCATGAAGTTTGGGAAACATTGATTCACATTTTTCACCTTTCAATATTTAATATATGAAACAATCAATCAGGAAAATATAATCAATATAATCAATAATGAGCGTAAACATTAGCTGCAGCCCTAATTTCCAGATTGATGTAGTTGATTTGGATGGCATCCAAGTTCATAAAACATTTTTCTAAAATGTCTTGAGAATCTTAATCATCTGAGTTGCCATATATCACTTAAAGTCTAAGTAAAGTCAATTCAAATTCATTGAAAATAGTTGATGTTTTCAAAGCAGAGACCATTCATGAGTTTAGGATGGTATCATGTTCAGGAATTTCAAACTTTTTGACAGCCCTCTCCTACCATGATATAAAATCTGGAACACATTAGGATGAGTAATTCTCCCACTCGATTCAGGCGACCTTATATTACATTATTACTTGTGTGTCGCGCAAACTATTACTGACTAAATGGGAGAAGAATGACACTAGTAGAGCTTGACACCTGCCTTGTCAAAGTGTCTTGACCAGTATTTAGAAAGTTGGGCCATAATAAAAAAGGGATACTAACTTGGTTATTTTGTCACCAAGTGCCAAACCAAAAATCTAGTGACATTTCAGGCATATTCATAGTACGTTAAAGTAATAAATATTATCAGTTAGTGTCCTTTCACTGTGCACTGACAGCCTTTAATTGACCACTCAGCAGTGAGAATGATGTGTAAATGAGCTGTGAATGGAAATATGTAATGACTAACCATGGATCCCTCTTGTATGCCAGGGAACGCCTACTTTTCCTTTGCCTTTCCTCTAAATTAGTAATGCCTATGTATATTCCTGCTTTTAAAAACAGTTTCACACATATGTAAGACAAATGTATACAATATTCAAAATTATACTTATTAATAATACTTTTGTTTTTAAACTTTTGTAATGCTGACAGACATGCACATGTTTAGAAATGAAGCCTGATGAGTCTTATCAGATATTGCTCTCAGCTCTTATATTCAACATGTATATTGAATTAACGGTGATTGTGTCCTTGTTTCCATTGCAGTGCAGTTTAAATTCCTCATTTTGTCATTACCGTACTTATTACATTTACAGCAGCTCATGTTTGAGTGATGTGCAATCATTCCTTTGTCTAGTGGTGTTAATCAACCAACAGCTTTTTGTGAATTGTGTTTCAGACATGCTAGAATGTTTTGAAACTATTTCTGAAACTTTCCTAAAATGCACTAATGTGGATGTAGCCTAAATAGGTACACAATGACAGAATGAACAAACGAATTATCTATAACTATCATCTATAGACATCTAGTCAGTTTTCCAGCAGGCTTCACCCACTTTCCACTGAGGGCAGTCTACACTGGATAGAGAACTGAAGCTATTATATCAATCTTTTCAGTTAGTAGACATAAACAGTAATTCTACCCCACAGAAAAGGACAGTTGTTGGTTTACTGCTGCCTTTCAGTGGGTGGTTTGTGTTATGACCTGGTAGTAATGAGGAACTAACCAGTAACTCTCAGATCAGCTTTGAAGAGAGTGATACAATGACTTCAGTTTAGTTGGAACGTTTCTCTAAAAGCAAGGATGCAAATATTTCAATCCACAGTTTGCTACATTGCTTCTCTGTCTTCAGTGGACATACCCCTCAGCATTTTGGAACACAGAATCCTGCTTATTTTTTCATGATATTGAACCGTATTTCTATATACTCCACGTTTTTCTTTTTGTTTGTTTGTTTTTTTTATCATTGAAACTCAGAACAAATATTTATCACTTCTTTACACAGACTTTATGCCATGTTAAAGGGAATCCTCTGGTGATATGCTACAAATGGTGACCAAGAAATCAACTCCCACAGAATCAGGAGTGCCAGGTTTATGTTCCTGCAGAAGAGAACAGTCAAAACCAATGTTACACAGCTTTAGCTGAGGAAGTGCTGAATGATGTTGCTGAGGCTGTGATAATGATCTTGGGTCAGATCTGAGATGTTCCCCTGCAAAGATTAAGGAGGTGGTAATGCTTCCAGATCCAGGCCTGAGGGCATCTTCCAGCTTTTTTTGCGTGGTGATATTTATGTATGAGACAGAGTGGCTGTGGAACAGAGTGCTGCTGGTTGCAGCAAACTTCACTGAGCCACTCTGCCTCTGTGTCTCAGTGTTATGCTGGGAGATTACCCCCCAACAGAGAAAGAAGAGATCCTGCGCCAAGAAGATAACAACTTAGTGCATGTGGGATTCCTCTGTATGTGTGTGTACGTCACAGCAAACATTCACTTGCAATACACATTTCTACACAGCCACCCCTGGCAACAGCAGTTACAACACAGCTGCATACAATATATGAATGTTTAATGGTATACTGTACACACACCATATATACATGACCTACGCATATATAAATACACTCTCGCACTGCAACTACAATCCCTCTGTTAGCTTTGGATGACAAGCTACCATATATTAAACTAGGTTGACTATTTTGTCTTCAATGACTGATGCATAGTGTGCCAAGGTCAGATAGAAATAAGTATATGTCCTTATCTAACTTTTGACAAAACCAAAATCTAAACATAACAAGAAAAGCACTCGGAGAGTGCAGACCTCCACCAGGACAGATCTACCTCCCGTGCATGCTTGTTTGCTTGTTTGTTTGTTTGTTAGCAAGATAACTCAAAAAGTTAAGGATGGATTTTCATGAAATTTTCAGGAAATGTTGATACTGGCACAAGGAAGAAATGATTAAATTTTGGTGGTGATCGGGGCCCCCCACCCCCGATCACCACCAAAATTTAATCATTTCTTCCTTAATGATTAACAAGTAAACAAACATGCGCGCATGCACACAAAGCAAAGCGATCACAATACCTCCTGGCGGAGGTATTAATACAATTCCAGGGACATTCTGCTACTTATTGTTTCACATCAAATCTCTTATTTTGGACAAAGTAAGTCTTTTAAAATAGTATATTTAATGAAAAGTTAATTAGCTGTGTGACTGGAATTCTCCAAAAGTCACGGTAGATACATCTCCCACTTTCTGGTTACTACTGACTAAATTCAGGAAATTAAAAACACACAAACAATGACAAGAATGACAGCATTTCACTCCTGGAGTGATGAAGAAATAGAGGATAGAGAAAGAATTAAATATATTTGGCAGTTCTGATGGGAAAAAGACTACAGGACACCGGCAACCAACATATACAACAGTGCAGGTCAGGTCATGGTAGAAGTCACTGAGGCAGGGGTTCCCAAACTTTTTCAGCTTGACAAGATAAACTTGGTGTCTGCCTGGAACCTAAACCAACAAAAATATACTACAGAATATTTTTCACTGACACTTCCACTGTTAAAGCAGTGTTCAATAAATACACTGTTTTATTTACATCAAGGACAAACAGGGAATCAGGGACAGAATATCAAAGTCAGTACAATCGATGTTGGCTTTTGGGTCCTGATTGTAAGTCTGGAACAGGCAGCCATAAAAAAACTACATTACTACATAGTCATGGTCTCACAGATCCAGACCTGTCTCCACTCTGTATCAGCTCTCTCTAGACAATCTGGAACAGAGATATAAGGTTTCTGAGTTATTTGTTCTCTTTGTATTTCTTTAATCCAATCACACTTGTTCTGGGGGGTGCTAGACCGCAGCCACACTGTCTTGAGAAAATAATATATTTGTTTGGGTGGAACATGTGGAAGAGGAAGCGAGTCATGGTTTTAAAATGACCAAATTGCCACAAAAGAAAACATCATAAAAGGCGATGTCTTGGTCAAAACTTGATATTTTCAGTGTATAGTTAAGCTTGGAAGTTATTTTTCCTCATGTAGTGATCAAATGTATAATATGTGTAGCGGGCAGAAGCATACAAATGACAGAAGACAGAAGAATGACGACTGAAATAGTTGCCCAACGGCAGGATTATTCCAACAGAGCACATCTTGTGAGCCGGACAATCATGGCAAATGTCAGCTCTAAAGAAAGTTGCTCTTATCCTGTGATGTGCAAAATTTACAGCAAATTAACATTATTGTATTTGAGTCTCAGAAAAATTAATTTATGCTTAGGCTAATATTTGCAGGAATGTCAGATAAAATCCCTTTGTGTTACAAACATCTGATGTGTCTGCACAAACAACATGCAGTTCTTCGTAACAAAGATACTAGCATTAGGTGTTTGTTGCAGCTCCATCTAAATGCCAGATGCTGAATATGACAAGAAACAGGAAAATAGTGCAATATAAACACAATACCCCCCCCCCCCCCCACACACACACACACACACACACACACACACAAACATTCAGGAAACAATGCTCAACGTAACATGTAATTTCTCCTAAATTGTCCCAAAAAGATATGATCAGGTTACCAAAATCTGAGGACAGCGAATACGAGAACACATGCAAGTAATGTTAAATGAAAATAAAATATTGTCATTTTAGAAATACATTTATTGTAATAAATAAATTATATCTACGAAGAAAAAGAGAGAAAAGCATTGATTTGTTTTACAGTTTGTCTTTAAACAATTATGTGATGTGTGTGTATCTAAGCTGTAGTTTCTTTAAGCTATTGAATATAATGCTTTTTTTCTTCTAGTGGAGTTTTCACTCTCACACTACACAGCTTCATTCCGTAACTACCTCCTTGAGCTTTGAGTGGAGAATTCAACCATATTGGGTGGGGGGCAAATATCTCACCTTACCTTAGACTTTGTCACTCTCTCTCACGCGATCATCATGGCTGACCTCCGTAAGCTTAGGCTCTACTAATGTCTTTAACACCCTCCTTAAGAGGACAGCTTTGACTCTAAGCTGTCTTGACAAGTGTCAAAGATGGGAGCCTTTGCTGTTTGTGACCAATGGCAAGTCACTGCAGTTCATAGAGGCAGACAAATGCCAATATGAACCTACTCCTGCTGGGATATTAAAGGAATAAAATGCTGTTTACATCCTCAGAATAAATACACATTAAAGCAGATAATGTAACCACAATGGGATAGTGAAAAACACCAAAAAAGAGAACACAGAACAGTGATATTTTGTAAAAATTCAAGTTTTGTGTGTCATTTTAGACTTAGATGTGATTTTCACCAACATGTTTAATATGCAATTATCTGCTACCAACCCACTGAGGGACTACTGCTTTTATGTACTGTGTGGAGCGTCTTTGATCAAATTTAGCCGAGTTTCATGTGGGAATTCCTCTGATTTGTTTGGGGCCATGCTGTCGGAAAGCTTTAGGACTTGACATATGCAACTGTGGTGCTGACTTCAGTTACAGTGCAGGAGGCAACATCCTGGCAGCGTTCTAAGAGGAAAAACAGAGCTTCCATGTGCAAATGCCAAACGGAGGACAACAATTCACAGGGGGTGGTGGAGATGGAGCAAAGAGCAGTACAGACAGCAGATGTACTCACATAAAAACAATTAGAGGGGATGGTATGCAGATGTAATGTGGCCATCTTTACTGCATTCTGATTTACACTGACAGCCTGAAGGAGCCAGGGGAGTTAAGGCTATGAGCACCACTGATTCACAACTTGCACTTGTAAATACATTCAGGTTTTGGCCATAGTTCAGATCACTGGCTAACGCATACCAAAAAATAGCATTTTAAAGAAGAGCACCATGTTCTGTATTTGGATCAATTGTCTGCCTGCATTCTTGTAACCGTTCTATGGACATAAAACTAAAATCTTTGATACATACATGGAGTTTACAGGTAGGAAGCTGAATGTCCTTAAGATCCATTCAGTAGCATGCGTTACATTTACATTGGGCTGTGAGTCTTGTGGAAACAACAGGCTGGGTATAAAGTACTACTATAGCTACAGTTATTAGTGTTTAGCTTCTGTCTAATAAACTAATAATGTCTCTTAAGGTCCTTGGGTAACTTAATACACAACAGACTTTTGAGCTTCAGGGTCTTACATACATTAAAGGTAGGATGCAAGATGTTTTCCTGGAGATTTTTTTACTCTATTGCTTAAAATCCCCTTCACACCCCAATTACAACCAATTAATAATTAAATCCTCTAACGCAAAAATGAAAAAATTTAGTCACCTGTGGAACGAACAGGACTGAAAAAAACACCATCCAATCATTTTGAGTGCCCACTTGAAATAATTGAATGGTGATATGTCTATCAAACTCAACTGCCATTTGCCCCCCCCGCACGCATACCCCTCTTCGAGCATGAAACGTGCGTTCTGAGAGGCTTGAAGAGCTTATACAGGAAATGAAGCCAGAGCCAGAGCTTGGCTATATTAGTAATATTAGGATGTAAAGTTCACTGGCAAACTGTTTTGTCACTAACATAAATCACTAGGAAATGGAATGTTAGCCAGATAGGTATGAACTGGGGCTGTTCTGTAAGAGCGGGGGTGTTGGAGGAGACTGAATGAGGTATGCATGGATCCGCGAGCCTGAGCCTCAGCTGGGGTCGGAGCTGGAGCCGGAGCCGGGGCCGTAGCCGGGGTCAGAGCCCGAGCCAGGGCCGTACGGGGCCAGAGCCTCAGCTGTAGCCTCAGCCGGGGTTGGAGCCGGAGCCAGGGCCAGGGCTGTAGCCGCAGTCGTAGCCTCAGCCAGGGTCGGAGCCGGAGTTGTGGTTGGAGCCCAAGCCGGGGCCGTTCGGGGCCAGAGCCAGGGACAGAGCCAGAGCCTCAGCCGGCGAATTGTTGCTGTGTAGCGCTCGTGAACCCTTGGGAACAAGCATTGCGCATGCCAGGACTCTGGAGGCGTGGTTTCAGAGGGATGTCTGAAGAAAGGGGTTTGGACTTTTGAATTGAGTATTTTCAAAATGTAGCTGCTCAAACCGTTTTTCTAAGATCTCGTACCCCACCTTTAAGTATATCACAATGTTTTAATGTCCACACACTGGTTGGACTTAGAGGTACGAAAGAGGTATAAGCCCAAAATGCATTTATTAGATATCATTAGAAGGGATAGACAGCTACTTTTATGGTCTGTCCCATTATATCTCTTTGTTCTATTATTTGGTGCAAATCCAGGGGATTTAGAACATAAGCACTGTGAAACAATCACAATATTATCTTTTGATTCAAGGCTTTGTTTTCACTAAGGACACTACTTTGCCTGACCTTTGCCTCTCTCTCTTGGCCATTGGAGTCATCCAAGAAAACTTCTACACATGTACTGCTCATTTCCCCCCAAACACATTAATCGAGATTTCTCAGAAAATTATGGGTTTTGGTTTGGCTATAATTACAGCTGGGGCTGTATCGTCTCCTTAAATTGCATAACCATGTGCCCAAAAACAGAATGCATAGGTGTGTGTGAAAGGGAGAGGTGGGACATTTTTGCAGTTTAAGGTTGCCAAATTGGGGAGTGTGGTCAATGTGTGGAGTGGAACGTCAATGTGTATGTAGCAATGGAGCACCGAACCTTTGACATGTTTACTCCCACTGCAGCTAATGTGGCAAATTAAAGGCCCTGTCAAACCTTGATGATTTAGGCAGTGTATGCTGATGTGCCAGAATTTCTCTAAAACGCTGGCATAAAGTGAACTATCAATGTTTTTTCATTTTTCTTTTGGGTGTATATATGGCTTACATAGAACATTACAATAACTTATAGCTACAAAAGCTCAGCGTGTTGTCTGTGTCGCAACTGGTACAGTGTCAAAGGTCATACTGATGTTGGAGGACAGCTAGTAGGTATTCTGGTGCCGGATCTTCCATCTCTCTGCTCACCATGGTGTCTTGAGGAGTACTGACGGGTTCCTCCTGTCAAACCCATTTTTATATAGCCTACCGGGCAGTTCCAGAGATGCAAGTGGCTCTGTCATCCCTCTGCTGCAGCTTCCTGTGGCTTTGGAAAATTGATAATGAATATTTAATTTAAATGTATTTTATTTTAGTTCATTAGTTTTTTACATTTAATTCTAAATCTATAGATTATAGTGATGTTAGGTATTATCTCCTGCTGCACAACAAAGTCTGGTCGCTGTCCAGAGGGGAGATGCTGAAAGGTTTTGCCATTTTCACCAAGAGGTGAAAAGAGGTCGTCCAGAACACGTCAAATATGACTACGTATGTCAATATGCATTGGAGATAAGGTGTGTGTGTGTGTGTGTGTGGCTATAAATACATACACACGTGATATCCTTCTCCGAATTGTCATATTCCTGCTCAGCAAGACTGCTTGCTTTGTTTACAGAACATACTATGCATTACAATCATATTTCACAACACAATATATGCTTTAATCTTAACCACCCCTGAGGCTTAGATGTAGTAGTAGCATGCTTTTTTTTCTACTTGGTAGTAGGCCTACTAGTAGTTCATACAGGAAAATGTGTGTGTGTATGTAGAATCCTTGATGATCTGTCAAGCAAATCACTGTAATGATTCACAAGATTCTGACACATGTCCAACAGCCAGTAAATGCAGTGAAATTTATCTGCACACAGCAGTTAGATATGGGCCTATGTTTAACATCTTTGTGTGATTCACTCAATCACTGGCTGTGTTCTCTGTCAAATGTCATGCAGTTATATAGTTCTGACTGTATAATAATGCATTACATACCTTCTGTGGCTGCCCCTTTGTTTTTCATCCAGACCCAAATGCTGTTTGAATAGACAGCTGCCTCTTCATGAATATTAGACTTTAGTCTAGTTCAGATTTAACTCCCTTTACCATATAAACGCTAGTTGTAAATGGCGTGTGTGCAGTAGACGCCCCCCTCCAATACAAGCGATAGGAGAGCCTCAGAGCACAAAAATTACCACCCAAGCACCACCCACAGGAGTAAACATTGCATTCTGACAAGAAGTAAGATAAGGAAATAGTAAATTGGTCAGTTCAAAGACCTAATAGTGTATAGCTCAGTAGGTAACGCTTCGGGCTACAACGTGGAAGACCAGGTTTGGAATCCCACTCAAAGCAGTAGCTTTTTTCTGCAGATTTTCAAATGGGGGCACAGCACTGAGGGCGCTGGTAGGTAAATCCACCACTGGTTACACATAGGTTCAAAGCGGATTACTCCTAGGTTAGAAATAAGTTTTGGATACTCTAGACATTATTTCGACATATTTCGACTTATGAGTAACTTACAAGTAACTTGTGTGAACGTGTGTCCCAACTGCATAACTTAACTACAACTTATGGCCCACGTATGACATACGTTAAATCTTTGCACAAAATTTCTCAACAACCTTGCTGTACTACAACATATATCAGTGTGCTCTTAATTTATACAAAACTTACCCATAACTTATTCAACGTACACCAGTGTATTCACCAAATTTGTCATTTGTCGGCTAAATTGTCAAGGTTTGACAGGGCCTTAACATCTAAGTCAAAACATCATATGCATATTCAGCCTGAGAAAAGGTCTGAATCTATGAGATGAACTGGAAGTATTAGAAGTACTGAACATTTATTATCAGTCAAGACTTGTGTCAATGCTTAATGAGACACTCAACATTTATTTAATACATTATATGCATTTTTCCAATTTAAATCCTAGTGTCTCAGAAGCTTTCTCAGGTTAGTGTCTCCGGATGCAGAATGAAGGAGAGTTGCAGGTCCAAAGTCACATATAATGCAAGCAAACAGTAGTATACTGGATACAGTGTGACTTGTTTTTATATTGTATTTGTTTTTACCTTTTTCTTTTTCTCTGAGGTCATTGAGGTACTTTAGTAGCTCAGCATTTGCTTGAACACAGTATACCTCTCTGGTCTGGAGACCTCCCCCACAAAGCCCTGTCAGGTTGCTACGCCGACGGTCCTGTTGGCTTAGCAACAAGTCCACTCTGCAATCACTCCACTCTGTGGTCCTCCAGGTGTAACTGTGGAGAAAGAACATAGAAGAGTAGGCTAATGAAGAATATGAAATGCAGGTAACAATTATGAAAACATTGCACATTTACAGTATTGCATTGGTTTCAACTAATTATTTGGCATACAGGTGCAGTGTCGCTCATTTTGTCAATCTATATCATAATACTGGAAGGTCTCAGAGCATCTGTGTGTGTGTGTGTGTGTATGTGTGTGTGCCTGTGTGTGTGTGTGTGTGTGTGCGCCTGTGTGTGTGTGTGTGTGTGTGTGTGTGTGTGTGTGCGTGTGTTGCTCAGTTGACCAGAGGCCCAGTACCACACTGCATGATGGGAAATGAAGTCAAAAACAGGAACAATGCATTTACTAACTTTAGTCCATAGATATCGATATTAATATGACCCGTGGGTCCCCATGAGTCAATGCACTAGTGATTATATACTATTTGAACCATTTACATGATGTTTTTATCAGCATTGGGAACAGAGTGCTAGTACAGATGTTTTAGCAGTGTCTGTGGCGGAAACCTGTTATTAAATGGGTAAAAAAACAACCTGATGTTATAAGAAGTTTTTATTTCAATAGGGGTGGCTGTGGCTCAGGAGGTAGAATGGTTTGTCCAATAACGAAAGGGTTGGTGGTTCATGTGCTGTTGTGTCCTTTGGCAAGACACTTCACCCACCTACTCACCCTAATGTATGAATGTGAGTGAATGTTTGGTGGTGGTCGGAGTGGTGTCAGCCTGCCCCAGGGCAGCTGTGACTACAAACGTAGTTTACCACCACCAGAGTGGGAATGTGAGAGTGAGCGCTTTGAGTATGTGTATAGAAAAGCGCTATATAAATCTAATCCATTATTATAAAACTCTTTAAACGCTTCCAGTTGATCAAGCAGCATAGCATAGCTTTTTGCCTTTCTACCAACATATTGCTTTAACAATTTACTTGACATATGTCTTTAGGATAGGAAAACAGAGGTACTGCTGATGATTTAGCCGTGTCACTAAGTACTGCTTACAACTCACCACTGTCTTTTGTGTATTATTTACATAGCTTGTTGAATATGGAAAAGTGTATACCTTCAGGCCTTGCTTAGTGTATTTACCCAGAAATTAAATCAGGCCCATATAAAAACCAGGAAACCCAATATCTGGCTATGTAAAAATGTTTGTGGACCACTGGTTCTTTGGTACATTGTAAATGATCATTGTTAGGTCTGATTGTCCTTTAATTTAAGTTGATGTCTTACCCATACTTCCATAATGTTGTGTATTAAATGCAGATGCTGCGTTATATTTTGCCACTCAGTCCATCTAAAGGGACATGTTCCAGTGGGGAAGTGACATCAATGCACACCTTCTATTTCATGAATGAAACAGAGTTAATCCACTGTTGTTGTATGACTTCATAGGCTCACATGCACTATTTCAGTACAGTGACTTCTTCATTGATGATCAGGGTCTCTTCCTATTTTAACCACACCTGTCATTAAAGGGGACCTGAAACAATATGCTGGTCCTTTATGCTTTAGGTGATAAATGGTATTGCAATTGCACTTGTTATTCACTTGGAGTTATGAAAAAACTAGATCGGTCTTCATTTTGTCACCATGGGACACAGCCATCTTTAAACAAGCTAGCTGATGACATCAGTCATGAGAATTTACACCGATGTAATTTGATCTCAATAATCATGTGTTTCCTTCAGTAACTCTTACTTGTGAACAAGCTAACAGCAGAGACGCCCAACCCCCTGACCTCATCAAATAATTTGTTTTTTAAGATCACTGCTCCCTGCTGGTGACAAGGTGAAAAACACAAATTTCCTGATAAATCCAAATGAATGTCAGATTTTGTTGTAGTGCCATATATTACGTATTTAGGCAATAAACCGCAGCAATAGTGTTCAGTGTTTCAGGTCCACTTTAAAGCAGCAGGGCATCAACAGTAATAAGTGAAAACAATCAGTCAATGAATACACCTTTCCAGCATTAACAAGACATACATAAACATCAAAGTGGGTTTTTTAGACACTATACAACAATGTATTCACTTACTAACAATAAACAGTGATTCGATTATTGAGGTAACTGCTAATAGCCTAGTACTGCAGAATATAACATATAACATTTCAATGCTGCCACTTTATTTCATTTTTGCTGCTGCTCATGCTGCTGCTTATGTACCACCACTTTAACTGGTACTGTTGCTGCATACTGTGAAATTTTGTACATATTAAGAATTTATTTTTATTATTTTTTATCTTTTTTTTGGCACATTTTTTATGGTAGTTTTATTCTACCCTACTTACCGTTTATATATTCTATTTTAGATTTTATTCTTTATCTTCTTATGCTACAAACCGAGACTTGGGTAACTAAATTTCATTCTAACATGTACCATTGATCGAATGACAATAAAACTGAGTCTGAGAAGGAGTGATTTAATAAAGAACCAGCATGTTTCTAACATGTATGCTAATAACCACATATTTAATGATGAATATTTGTTCCTTTACATAAAATGTGGCCAGAAAAGGAATATAAATGGATCTGTAAATAAAATTGAAAAATTAAACACTAGTAGCTGAAGTAGTAACTGGCAATAACTGTGAAAGGACAGTATGTACTGAAACCAAGACAATACAGACCATCTGTGTGTGTGTGTGTGTGTGTGTGTGTGTGTCCCATATAATGAATTTTGTATGTTCTTTTGGGCTGAAATATCTTTGCAGCCTCCCTTAATTTGTCCGTACCCTGTGTCTGGCACCAGCCCAAGCACTTATACTAATCTATTTCCATATGCTGTCTCCTACACAAGCACACAGACAAACCCATGGGCCACCCAGCACAGCAAATTAGCTTGGTGATATGAATAAAGACGATTCAACTGGAGGAGAATAGCATCAGCCTATATAAACACTCAACCCTTTGTTTTGACTGTATTTTTAACAGATTTATTGAGTAAAGAAATAATCCCTCCAGTGTCTTTCACAGCAGGATCTTAACAACCCTGTAACCAAAGAACAAGGTGTTATCACAATCTGGAACATCGGGCACCAGGCCAGGGGAGCCAGGATGACAGGTCAGCTTGGGGGTGGTTTTCTCATCACCCCCCAAAAAATTTAATTGTGAATGGGTACCAAGCCCCAAAGCATAACACAAGGGCACCTGACCTGAGAGAGTAAATCATGAAGTCCGGTAGAACTCAACAACCTCTTGCTTGCCAAAGCTAAGGAACAAAGTACCAGACGAGTCTCTGCTGGAGAACCTGAGCATTGCACTGCGAACAATCCATACGACAAATAAAACTTAGACTAATTGGCTGATGTATGCAGCGGCAACAGTAATCCTAGAGGCTACAAGATAAAGAGGATGAGTAGCTGGAGGGATCAGGTCCCTCCAAATGAAGGCTAGGTGCAAAAATCTTGGCAGCATGAGAAGTTAACCTCCTAACAGAACTGAGCTAAAGTATGAATATAACAAGCCACCAACCCAGCTAAGGTTTACTCTCAGTGTTAGAGTAATAAGGTGACAAAAGGCCCACCCAGGGCTGAGATTGAGCAATATTAGAAAAGTAGCTGGGAGAAGGATGTGCCACATAACAACAACACCCAGTGGCTGTTAGGCTTACAAGCAGGGCACAGCAACCTCCCAGAACAAGACCCAGTAGTCATCACCCTAGCAGACATCAAAACAAGAGTGTTCAAAATGAATAGCTGAACAGCACCAGAGCACAACATGATTCCCATCTTCTGGCTTAAGAAACGGACAGCACTCCAAGAACGTCTAGCAGCACAGATGAACCAGTTGCTTATGTCGAGGACCCACCCAGAGTAGCTAACCCAAGGCCAGACAGTCCTCATCATGAAGGGCCCCCAGAAGGGAACAACACCATCCAACTACCAGCCTATAACCTGCCTCAACATGACATGGAAGCTCCTATCAGGCATCATAGTAGCTAAGATAAGTAGGCATATGGATCAATTTATGAGCAGAGCAGAGAAAGGAATTGGCAATAAGACCAGAGGTGCCAAGTACCTGCTAATGGTTGACAGGGCGGTTGCCCAAGACTGTGAGACCAAGAACACCAACCTGTGCACTGTCTGAATTTGCTACAAGAAAGCCTATGATTCAATGCCAAACACATAGATACTTTGTGCCTAAAGCTATATAACATCATGAGGACACCAAGAGCTTTCATCCAGAACTTGATGAGGCTCTGGAAGATAACTCTGGAGGCCAACTTAAAGCAATCGGGATGTCAATTGGACTAGATAAATGTGGGTGGATGGTATCTAGAAGAGGGAAGGTGGTCACAACTGAAGGGGTTGAACCACCTGAAGGTAACATTGTGGCTATAAAGGACAGTTACAAATACCTGGGGATTCCGCAGGCAAATGGCAATCATGAGGAGGCAGCTCAGAGGTCAGCCACAGCCAAATACCTACAGTGGGTAAGGCAGGTCCTGAAAAGCCAGCTGAATGGCAAGAGTAAGATTCAGACCATTAACACTTACGTCCTGCATCAGGTATAATATTGTGGCAACTGGAAGATATGTAACCCATCAATGTCAAAACAACAAAGCTCCTTACAATGCTTGGAGGGTTTCATCTTAAGTCCAGCACCCTGATAATACACTAAGCGAAAGGAGGGAGGTTGAGGAATAGTGAGCATCAGAGTACTATCCAGGAGGAAATAGCAGGGCTCCAGGAATATATCAAGAGATAGAGAAAATGTGAGGTGTGAAGGCAACAGTGGTGCCAATTGTAATCGGGGTACTGGCAGTAGTAACCCCTAAGCTGAGTGGATGGCTCCAGCAAATACCAGGAACAACATCTGAGATCTCTATCCAGAAGAGCACAGTCCTAGCAACATCTACGATCATGCACAGAACCCTCAGGCTCCTAAGCCTCTGATACAGTTACTGTGTAAGGAGACACAATACCACCCAGTTGGACAAGAGCACTAGTTTTTGTTATATAAAAAACCTTTCAAAGATATTATGACTCCTGTGCTCCCAGCCTGCTGTGTTTCACTCCCCATCTGTATCTCCAACAAACTCACATGGCGCAGGGCGGTATGCTGTCTCCCTGAGGTTCGCATGGTTCTGACTCGTCCACCAGTGAACACTTGACTCCTTCACCAATGGGGAACTGAAGCACTTGTCTGATCCGTGTCCGAGTGCCTCTCGGAGATTCTGGGTTCAAGCAGGTTTTGGAACAGGGGCCCCACTCTGTCCAGTCTGTCATTTGGCAATCCTTGAGGAGGACACAGGACTGGACGGTCAGAGGCAGGTTCCTTGGTGTGCACAGACTGGAGACAAAAGAAAAGAGAAAGTAAAACAACATTAATGCTACAACACACTTGACATTTTTGTTTTTACATTAAATAATACATGTCTTTGTTGTTCAAAACCCAAACAAGGCTGACAGGTATGTGTAATGTCATTGTTTAGGTGAATTGTCTCTGCCCAACTTGAACTACAATTCTACATATGAGCACAAATTTAGGAATACAATTGTGCATTTTCATAATTTTTTCATTGAATGTCATTTTCACAACTTTTCAAATGATGATTTGAAATAGATTATGAAAAGTCCAATGAAATGTAACATCAAACAGTGCACACAAAACAGTCAAAAGCTTTCATACGGTGATCACATCATATTTTCATTTGATAGGTTACTTTTTTTTTTTTTAAATGGAAAAACATTTTATACTTTACTTTAAAGAGACATGGACATGCATTGCTACATCTTTAAAATATATTTTATCATAATGTTAATCAAACAAATGATGCAGTTTGCAACCTACTGAAGCCTGAATAACCTACACATTCAGGAAGTGAAGAAAATATTTCAGTTACTTCTCAATGTAATCTAAATATCAGTGTGCATTATTATATCATATATATGTTCTGGTCTCTGAACACATCAGTCCAATAGATTACACTTTCTCCCATCAAGCCATATTTTGTCATTATCTACACTCATTACATTCCATTACATTCCACTACTCACTGCATAATCAGCTTCACATTAAAAAATAAACCAGGAGGCTTGTACTTTGGTAAAGCTTTCAATGTTTAGAGAGCCTAAACAATCTCTGACCAGTCATTCACATCTTTTGATCTTCTAAATAGCATTTACATGTAATGAATAATGCGTGTTCTTTGGGGCCGTTCCGAATCATTAGAAATTTGCTCTAACTAAAGCCGACTGCTTTCTGCTACTCAGTCTGGATGCCTTTCCCCTTGAGGCCCTGCAGCTGACGAGCTATTAGTGCTAATTACAGCTTTGCTTCATTTAGAAACCTCTCATTTAGTTGTTGCCACCACACTTCACCTCAAGCAACTGATACTTTTGGTTTAAATGAGGGGATGTATGAGCTTGGGCAAGAGATGTGTTTTCTTCCTTCTTTAACTCCTGTGTCTTTGCAGATTAAAACACCTCTGCAGTCTTTGAAGTGGCGCTGAAACGACACTGTGGAAAATTTTGGTTTTGATTTTGTGCCAAACATACTGTACTCTGTGTATTGGCTCATCTTGTATTGGGGGAAACAATAAGGACTCGAAACAGTAAATGTGATATGCTGAGGCACGTGGCTCAATTTCCTGTCTCAGATGGAAGTTCTTGTGTTTTAAAAAGCCCCTAATGCAGCCAATGACCTATTTTTGCTGGTTCTCCTTTGAGTTTTTTCCGTTTGTTGTGTGTGTATGCTCAAGCTTTTTTTTTTTTTTTTTTTTTTTTTTTTTGTGGAGATTTCAAAGTATTCAAAGTAGCAAAGAAGTCATTATTTCTTCATCTCAGTCATTCAGACAGAATGAGGACACATTCATTCGCTATTTAAATAAGTAAGATGATGTCAGGAAAAATGTTCATTTCCAGGCGTGGAGGTTTTACGCAGTTATTCGCAACAATAGACCCAACAATGGCTTTCAGACAAAACAGCGTTGAGGCAGTCAGAAAAGCTCTAGATTTCAGCACTCACACTTGTGCACTCATTACTTGAACTACATTCATCAAAACAGTTTGCTGCTGAAATCATTATTCTAAGTGGGTCAAGTGATTAAAGAAGAATTTCTACAATTTCCAAGCCTTGATAAAGCAGCAGTCTGTGACTAAATTATGACAGTGAGTGCAAGCTGCAGCCTTAAAGAGCCTGATGGGTACCACTTTACAGTAAAGGGATCCTTATAGAGGACTGATAAATATTTGTAATTAGGTACTTAATTAGATTGTATTTACTAATAATTACTAACATTTATAACCTGAAAAATGAAACACTGAATGGCAATATGCATAATCATTTACTGATGTGTAATTACTATTTATAATTATTATTGTAAAATATAATAAAGATAACTTTTCAAGTTATTATTGTCACCTAAATGATTTACAGGACTTTTGATTAATATTTGAGATACCAACCAAGCTGAGGTGGTGCTACTAAGGACAACCACAAAGATGTCATTATTATAATGGTATTTTACACAGAGCTTCAAATCTACAGTTATAAAGCATGGCTAGCACAAGTTATGAAGCTATTGTGAGATTACAATAAAAAAGTCAATGTCATACTGGTCATATAAGAGACAAATACATGCCAACATGAGGAGAATCCTTGTTTTAGGGCTAGACTGTTGAGAGTAAGCAGCCAGTGTTGGCTCCTATAGTGCTGTGCTATCACAAGACGCCAGAAGTTAAAAAAAAATATCTTAAAGCAACATAGTCTCAATACTGAAAAAGCATTACATGTCCAGTGGAATATGACTGTAATGGCTCAAGATGACTAAACGTGGTACTAGGTTACAGAGCTGCTGTGTACACAGAGCAGTTACTGCATGTAACTCCAGGTCTATGAGTATGTACACATGCATCAGCCTGCCAAACCCAGTAGTTTATGTCATACAGGTGCTGATTAATCAAGTCCTGGTTCATGGCCCAAGGGTTAATGAACAGTAGCCAAACTGTTAACACCACAGACTGTATATAAATAGTGAATAAGCACCTTCATTACATTAGCCATTGGTTTGTGTGGTGCCGTTTTGAAGCATTGATATGCTAAACATAGTCATAGTCTATCTGATTCAATAGAAACAAGTGCCTGTATTTGGATCAGTGGGGTGGAAGTGGAAAAGTGGTGAAACGGAAACCTTCTAAAAATACTGACCACATCCATTAACTGTGTGATAATAATAATAATAATAATAAGAAGAAGAATAAGAATAAGAATAATAATAATAAATACACTACAATACATACATACATACATACATACATACATACATACATACATACATACATACATACATACATACCATCAAGTAATTTCAACTACTTCATATACATTAACACAGTTATGATTAGTAGGGGGAAACACTAATTATAGGTTGTAACTATGTTTGTTTCAGCTATATTCAGCCAATGTGTATTATGGGGCTAGACTTACTTTTGAAGCTAGCCCTAAGTACTAGTGGACATACATGTCACAGCAGAATTTGACATTTCCACACTGGCTTCACTGTGTTTTGCAGTGTTATGATCTTTCCTGTTCAGTTTACTGTGTCAATATACTTCTGTGTTGAATCAACAAAGCTGTGACACATGAGTTAAAGTTGGTTAAAGGGGTTAAACGCTAATGATGTTCATTTTTGTCTTCTGTTAATGTAATTGTACTTTTCTTTTTTTCTTTTGTTCAGACAAAAGAAAAAAAACTATACCTTGTCTGAACAAAAGAAAGAAGAAAGTATAATTAAAGGGGTAAAAGACAAGCCCTGTGTTATCAAAGAAAAGGCATGTATAGAGTGAAAGAGTGACAGAGTTCTGCGCTATTCTTAATCTTTCACTGTTTCTTTTAAAATTGATCATATGCTGCAGTAATTTGGTTTATTATTAGATAATAGTGAATCCAATTAGACTATAGTCCCCTGCACTGCTTAATCTCCTTGGTGAAGGTAAAAGGTTGAAATTACTCTGTGAGCTGTTAATATCCTTTGGTGGTCTGCCCAATTAAATTTTATTTACATGTAAGAAATACTGCACTAATAGTTAACTCATATTTCATTAAAGAACTTAAATTATCTAACCTTTGTTATCAATGTTTACTTACAGTATCCACACAAACCATTGAGGAATCAAGCAGGAAGCCAAAACCCTATTTGCCAACTAAGCTTAAAGCTGTGGGAGACTTTCGTCACCAATTTTTCATCAAATCTCTAAAACCCCAGTCAAAGCCTAAGTATCCGGAATCTGTAAGTCTTTCTGTGATTACTCACCTGAATCAATTCCCTCACGGTGAACAATTTTGAAGCGTCATCCACCATAAACTAACCATTTGTTGACAAGCAGAGCCAGTAGGTAACTCGGGCATCTTTGGAATTTTGTCGTGCATTGTGGGAAGCGGAGGTACGCGCCACCGCCTGGCAGCAGCAGTGGCAGTACAACCATATGACATTATATGGCTCCAACAAGCATGACGCAAAAGTGTCTGAAACACGCAAATGGCCAGAGGGAAGCGGAGCTCCAGCCGTTTCAGGTTCATGTTTCTTGCAGCTGCCGCTGCCAGGTGGTGCTCCGCTTGCTCCGCTTCCCTTCAGCGGTTTCCACTTTTCAGCCACTTCCGTGTTGTGTTTGTTGCACCCATATAATATCATATGGTTACACTGCCGCTGCCAGGCAGCACCTCCGCTTCCCACAATGCACGTCGCGACAAAATTCCAAAGATGCCCTAGTTACGTACTGGCTCTGTTTGTAAACAAACGGTTTGTTTATGGTGGATGACACTTCGAAATTGTTCACCGTGAGGAAAGAGATTAAGGTAAGTAATCACAGAAAGACTTATGGATTCATGATACTTAGGCTACGACTGGGGTTTTACAGATTTGATGAAAAATTGGTGACGAAAGTCTCTCGCACCTTTAAAACTAAGGAACAGAGTGAATAACATGTCTGTAGTTTAATGCTGCTATGAGCTGTCATGATCAGACAAGGTGCCTTTCATACATGTTCTGATGTGCAAAATGATGTGTTTTGACTATTAAAATGGATATAGTGTGAAAACTAAGGAGTCATGTTTTTACTATTGCAAAACAAACCTGAGGGACTTAAGAATAATATTGAAGTATCATTGGCTCACTTGGAGAAATACACAAAGTTTCTTTACAGATGAGTGGACTACTGAATATTTGTGAGATCACTAGACATTCTCCACTCAGGACCCTCAAGAACCATCCTGACAGTTAGTGATGGTATGCCAGCGAGAACACATGATATACTGATGTCACAGACAGGAGGTGGGCATAGCCGCAGCTCAAAGCAAGATACACTGAAAAAGCCAGTTTGGCATTGAAAACCAGGAGTATATTGACAAAGAGCTTTTTAAAATCTCAAATGAACTTGTAAACTAGTGAAAAATAATATTAATAATACATTTTATTTGTATAGCGCTTTTTGTGGTACTCAAAGACACTTTACATACAGCAGATAAAAACATAAACCAAACACATTGAAAACAGATAAAAAAAAACAGGTACAAAAGGCAATTATATGAATGTAAAACAGTTAAACATTAAAAGCAATCTTAAACAAATGACTTTTTAAAAGGGATTCGTAAGCGGTAAGTAGAGCTTACCAATACCCTTGCCGGATTGCACAGCACTGTGCCCCTCCTGCTCACTGATACTCTACCTACCCAGGGATTACTTTTGTTGAAAGTTTCAAAAATTTATTTAAAAAATTCAACGACTGAAAATTAGCCATCAAAGTGGGCGCTGCACCTCTACTAGTGGTAATGAACGTCTGTGAAATTTGAAAAGAATCAGGTGAGTAGTGTCCGATAAATGGGATGGACAAAGATCTTGGATGGGCCAACAGTCAGACACAAGGATGGACAGAATTCCTGGTATATCTATGTACCCCCACCCTCTGGGGTGGGCACAGGTATAAAAAAGTGGCATAGTATTTTCCCTTTAAGAAATGCACAGTAACAGGAACAGTAGATAACAGCAGATGAAGCCTCATCCGAGGCTGCACAGTATACGTAGACTCATTGTTTACCAACGGGTAAATATACTCCTGATCAAAATTTTAATACCAGTTGAAAAATTCCAAGGATTTACATTTTGCACTGTTGGTTCTTAAGAAGGTTCTTAAGAAGGTATTTCAAAATGCAATAAGAAGAAATGGTAGTGAGACAAACAAAATAATTAGTTAACAATTTACTGAAACAATAACAACAATTAAACTGAAATAGGCTATTCATCAGCTCAGCAAAAGTTTAAGATCACAGCCTTTAAAAGCCAAAATCTGTGTAAAAATGTGGGTTCAATGTCATTTTCTGTCAGGTATTCACACTGTCATGACCTCCTGATTGAAAAGGCAAAAAAGCTTTCTCTCTTTGAATGTGGTCAGATTGTTGACCTGCATAAGCAAGGCCTCTCGCTACATGCCATCGCTGCTGAGGTTGGATGCAGCAAGATAATCATTTTGAATTTCTGAAAAGATCCTGAGGGTTATGGAACAAACTAGTCAAGTGGTAGACCCAAAAAATTTTTACCAGCACTGAGCTGGAGGATCCAATTGGTTGACCATCATGACACAGGATGACCCAAACTACGGACGTTACTGGCGCCGACTGCAGCCCAATAACCATGAAATGGCATCTACCAGAGTAGGGCTTTAAGAACAAAAAACGTCTTCAAAGGCCTCGTCTCCTTCAACGCCACAAAACTGCCCATTTGGACTCTGCAAGAGAGCACCGAACATGGGATATTGAAAAGTGGAAGAAGGTTTTATTCTCTGATGAGAAAAAATGTAACCTTGGCAGTCCTGATGGCTTCCAACATTACTGGCAGGACAAGGAGATCCCACTGGAGATGTTTTCTACGTGGCACAGTGGAAGGGGCGCCATCATGACCTGGGGTGCTTTTTCCTTTAATGGAACAATGGAGCTTCAGGTTGTGCAGGTGCGTCAAATGGCGGCTGGTGGAGATCCCACTGGAGATGTTTTCTATGCAGTACAGTGGAGGGGGTGCCATTTTTATTGTGCTTTTAGTCTTCTGTACAGCACTTTGGTCCACTGTGGTTGTTTTAAAGTCCCTTATAAATAAAGTTGGATTAGACTGGATTGGATCACAACCTGGGGTGCTTTTTCCTTAAGTGGAACAATGGAGCTTCAGGTTGTGCAAGGGTGTCAAACGGCAGCTGGCTTTGTGGAGATGTTGCAGGGGCCACCCCTAATGACTGAGGGCCCTCATCTGTGTGGTAATGACTGGGTTTGAAAACAGGACAACGCTGCAGTTCACAGTGCCCACCTGACAAAGGACTTCTTCCAGAGGAGTAATGTCACTCTTTTGGACCATCCTGTGCATTCCCCTGATCTAAATTCAAATGAGAACATTTGGGGATAGATGGCAAGGGAGGTTAACAAAAATGGATATCAGTTCCAGACAGTGGGTTCAAAATGACTGTCGAATTGCGTCCGACCTCAGCAGCGATGGCACGTTGTGAGAGGCCTTGCTTATGCAGCTCAACATATCCAACCACGTTCAAAGAGAGAAAGCCTTTTTTTGCCTTTGCCATCAGGAGGTCATGGCAGTGTGAATACCTGACAGAAGATTACAATGAATCCACATTTTTGCGCAGATTTTGGCTTTTAAAGGCTGTGGTCTTAAACTTTTGATCAGCTGATGAACAACCTATTTCAGTTTAATTGTTGATTTCAATAAATTGCTAACTCAGGTTTTTTTTTTTTTTTGTCTCACTCCCATTTCTTCTTTTTGTATTTTGAAACGCTACTTAGAATCTTCTTAAGATCCAACAGTGCAAAATGTAAGGTCTTTTTCAATTTTTCAACTGGTCTTAAAATTTTGATGAGGAGTGTACAGTCTTTCTAATGTGTAATAATAGATTAACAACAACAATGGATATTTTAGTGTGATAGAGACGCAACTCTGAAGGTAATTTTGAATACTGAATTAACAGGACACAAGACAAAGTTCACACACACACACACACACACACACACACACAAACAAACAAATACACACATAATTTGGGTTGAGCTCAGGACTATGGAGAAAGTAAATGCCCAATGACAGATGTTCATCAAACAAAATTGGAAATGAAGTGAACAAGATGTTCAGAGAGCATCTGGCTAGGATATGACTGGGTTATGGCTTCAGTGGGAAGTTTGTTCCACTTTTCTGAAAGTGGCAAAAACAACTATGAATATTTCACAACAAGAAATAAACAAGCCAAGGATTAATATTTATGCTCCTAAGGGCATGTGAGCTGTTTTCACAGTTCCTTTGAAATATTTGATCCTAGTCACTGCTGAGAGCTCAACGCCAACAAAGCATTAATGACTAGATTTAGTACATAATTGATCAAATCATTGAGAACAGTGGCATCTGACAGCTACACGATACAAACTGAGGCTTGCTCTGCCGACACTGTCGCTGATTCTTTCCTAGAGATCAGAGACCTTTTGAAAGCACTAATCCTGGTTTCTAGGGAACAGTGACGAAATTTTAACTTCCTGTCAGTCGAGGAACAGAGGTACAGATGACTGATTTTTTTTTTTTTTTTAAGTCTGTTGAACCCAATGTTACAGAATAACTCTCCCCTTGGACAAGTCCCCCTCCCCCACCATGGCATCGTGCCATATAGTGCACTGTCTTTTTCTGACAAGTTTCAGGAAGTATACAACTACTTGTCGTCAGGATCATACCCCGATGGATTAAAAGCACCTTATATTTATTATTTCTTTAGGAGGCACATGTCTTTATGTATGTAATATACATTGTAATTGGTATAGTATAATTTTGATTTAATATCTACCTACCTCTATCCAGGGGGATAGTTGGCAACTTAAGGAAGCTATCCTAGTTATCTTAGGATAAATTGTCCCCCGGGGGGGTGTCCAGGGGGGAAGTTATCCTGTTACACTGGTGTTCCATCTGAGAAGTGCAAAGAGCAGATTTTGATTTGCAGTGTCTTTATGAATCGTAAAACTGTTGTATTTTAACAACACTAGTTCCCAGGTATAATTAATCATTCTGTAACAGAGCCCATTAAACAGTAACAGTAAAAATCCACTGGTTATCAGACATTAGACAGATGTGCATTTTGCGCTTCTGGTCGGGTAAACATTTGTCCCTTTGTGTATTCTATTCTATTCTATTCTATTCTATTCTATTCTATTCTATTCTATTCTATTCTACTCTACTCTACTCTACTCTACTCTACTCTACTCTATTCTATTCTATTCTGTTCTATTCTATTCTAACAGTGGCATATGAATATTAGCCAGTACTTGCTGAAATGTACTAATATCACTCGAGGTAAACAGTGTCCATTGAAAGTTTGTAAATACCCACACCAACCCTTTTGAGAGAGACTCATGCATGTTGCTTTGTTTATATGCATTTGGTCCATCCCTTAAATATACTGAAAAAACTGTCACTGTCACTCGTTTCAGTTGGAGCACTCATGGTGATGACAGCTCAGTTGACATTTATCCAGTATACTGTGAAGGTCTATGCTCGGGCACTGGAAAGAAAGATTGAAGATTCGAGATCAGATTCAAGAGTAACATTGCAGTTTTCATCCTGGTCCTGGAACACTGGACCAGCTTTTCACACACTACATGGCTCTGGAGGATTCATGGGAGTTTGCCCAACCAGTTTATGTGTGTTTTGTGGATTTGGCAATGGCATTTGACCATGTCCATTGGGTTATTGTTTGGGGAAGCTTTGGGAGTACGGAGTCCATGGCCCACTGCTACAGGCTGTTTGGTCCCTGTATGAATGGAGCCAGAGATTGGTTCACATTGCCGGCAGTATGTCAGACTCATTCCTGGTGCAGGTTGGATTGTTAATTATGTTCTTAATTTTTATGGGCAGAATTTCGGCAGATGATGTGGTCTTCTTAGCCGCTTCAAACTATGACCTCCATCTTGCACTGGGGCAGTTTGTAGTATTAAGTTTAAGTATCTCAGGGTCTTGTTCTTGAGTGAAGGAAGGATAGAGCAGGAGATTGACAAGTGGATTGAGGCACAGCATCAGTAATGATGTAACTGTGACAGTGGCTCAGTCCGTCTGCTGGTTTGGTGTGATGAAGAGGGACCTGAGCCAAAAAGCAAAGCTCTCGATTTACCAGTTGATCAGTGATACTACCCTAAGCTATGGTCACAAGCTGTGGATAGTGACCAAAAGAACAAGGACACAGATACAAGTGGTGGAAATGAATTGTCTCCACAGGGTAGCTGGGCTCTCCCTTAGAGATGGTGTGAGGAGTTTGGCCATCCATGAAGAGTTTGTGTGGTGCTTAATTGGTCAGTTTTTTGTTTTTCATGCTGATTGACTACATTTACAAGCTTAGCTTAACAGTGAGGTACAATCCTGCTGCTGTGGAGGAGCAGAAGGGAGGCAATGAAAAACCCAGGAGTGACTGTAGGCATTAGAAAACCAGACCTGACAGCAGGTAATGGAGTTAACTAACAGTCGACAAATGACCATCTCTCGACATAAAACAGATTCCAACACAAACTGCATCTAAGTACGCAAGCATGGTTTATCTTCCATATAGAAGTTTTCAATATACAAAGTCTAACACTCAAATAAACACAGAAATAGCTGATAATGACAGATAACAATAGCAGTCACTTATCTTGAAATGAGGGTTTCATCCAGCAGTTTTCATAAAGCTGAATACAGACAATTAATTTATTATACAATATAAATATAATTCAGTGAAATAATTACGATAAGGCAATTTTGACAAACAGTTGGATATCCTGTCCAATTACTGCACAGTGGCTTGTCTAGTTCCACTGTGTGATCTTTGTTTCTTATTGTATTATATGTTGCAACACTGCATGTTTGCCGTATATCATCAAGATCCTTAAGAAACAAAATTTCACTTTAGTTTATAGTGTGTATATGGATGAGAACTTGAACTGAGCTGAGTGTGCTGAACTACATTTTCTACGGTGTACGCAATAATAGAACAAAATAGAAATCACTCTAATAATGGCTTGTTTTCAAACACAAAATAGAAACTGAAGAAACCATTGAATAGAAACCATTGTAAAAGCAGATTCATTAAGAGTCATAATAAACTTAATCAAAATATTTCGTTTTCATGACAGATTTGGTAAGAGTGACATTAGATGCTACTGTAGTCTAATGTCTACAGATGAACAAGGTTATGTAATAATCAAAGGCAGGTTCCAAGCACAGTGTTTGGTGAACAAACAACGGTGGTTTTTGGAAGGTGCTAAAGCTGTCAAACAGTTACTTTGACTAATCACCTCAATACACTGTCATAAGTGAACAAACTTTGTTGTTTCATGACTGTTAAGCTAGACATTTATAAGAAAGTAATTATATGCATATGTAAATAAATAGGCATCAAATGCAAACAATTTTCAGAACAATTTCATTTTTTCCTAAGCTATTGCTTTAATTGCTAGGAATTTCAGGAGAGACACCCTTTACTGTCAGCCAGCATCAGAGCCAGGTGCTGCTTTCATCATTTACTACTGAATTACACTGATTGTTGTTGACTTACATTGATTGATTGAGACTTCAGTGGAGTAATAGACAGTATTTGTGAGTCATTTTATTCATCTTATTTTCATAGTCAGATGTGACTATATACCGCACACCAATAATGAGAAGTTAGATCCCAGGTGAGTTTAATCACTCTGTGAATGGATTGCCTAAGGATACAACCAATATAGACAGCACTGTGGTTAACAGCACCCATGCAATGCACAACTTAATAGCTTATACATTATTTATATTCACTATTGTCTAATCTAAGAAGTAGATTGCTTTTGAATGCACCAAAAGTTTTCTTTTTATTGAGACTGAAGTAAACGTTTCACATCACAAGAAATCATGTTGGCCTTTTACACAGTTTCAGATAAACCTTGTTATTTTAAAGCTTTCAGTCTATCTTTGTGGCTGGGCAAGGAAAACATGTCACTGGTAACATTCTGTCTGATAGACAATTTCTCAGCAAATCTAAGAACATATATTACACATCCATTGAGGCCCAAACGCAAAAAACTGCATTATTTATTTATATATTTTTAAAGTGGCACACAGAACTGTGGCTAAGATTGATCTGGTGTCATAAAATAAGTTGCTTTGTCACTTGTGTCCTCAAAACCTGACATCAAATACACTGTCGCAGTAGTGCCTCATTGCTCTGACAGCACTGTGCTGACAAAGACACAGCCAATAAACACTCACCCCGTGTCAACTCCTGACAAGGAGAAAAACTTTCAGGGAGACATGTCTGGCATCCTGTTTACCTGTTAGAAAATCACTGACTAAGAGACCAGTGCACTACACATAAAAGAAGCACACAAAGACACGCTCAAAGGCAAAGGCTGATTTTGTTTTAATCCATACAGACCCAAAGAGCTATTGGTAACTAAAAGCATCTCCTGATCTAAAATGTTTAATAACTTTAGAACAACTAATCCTATCAATACATGTAAATAACTGGTGTAAAATGCAGTTTGTCATCTTTTCATGGTCATTAGATATGACCAATTTGGATGTCCAGGGACTCCGTAGTGAATGTGGAAACACTGTCATCTTCTGCAACATTGATTCACTAGTAAAACCCACTTAAGTTTAATAAATGACAGTGGATGGAGACACCTTTTAAGGGGGGGAAACCAACCAATGTAAATAACAGACAGGTTGTGACAGTTTTCTTACATCTATATCCTACATTACTGGCACTAACGTTCACGTGAACTGAACTGTTAGCAGTCTCAGAATTCGTGAACGTCCCCGTGCATTGAGACGCTGTAAAGGGGGGGTAAACATGACAAATTCATGAGGCCCAGCATTTGTGGAGGGGGCCATAGAGCAGTGGAAGAGGGTTACCTGATTTTCGCTGAAAAATGCAAAATACACAGGATAATATTATAATAAATGCTGATAAATCACTTGGAAGCTATGACAAAAATAGTTGTGGGTCTTTAAGGGTTAATGGCTATGTCTTAAAATGGCTTAAAGAACATGCTTGTTCTCATCCAAGACCCCTGTACAGACACAACCCTGATTTGTGGTCATAGTTTTATATTTTTGTGTGCACTGTGTTTCTATTAATCTTTTTTTTTTTTACCTTTAGAACAAAAAGCCTCTAGTAGATAGATCCAGTTGTACTCAAAATGATACAGTTACATCAAATAAATAAAATGTGATCTAGTCTAATACAAAGGAATTCATGTTTCCGTAAGTGCAGCTAGGAAGAAGTAAACATTTCCATAATCAGGTTCATGTTTTTCTTAGTTTGAAAAGACTAACACTAATAATAATGTGTTGCTAATTATATAGAAGATCAGCTCCATCCATTGATAACTGAATAAACACTTTGCTTTTGGGGCAGCAGCAACAAAGTTTGCTCAACATACTCAGACCTCTAGCAGTTATAATTTGCTGCGAACATTAGCTATGGTTAGCTCACCAACTAATGTAAACATCTATTAATTAGATATGTGTGGTCTGTAAAAAATGTATATGTGTTTGATAAATAAAATGTAATCTTGTATTTTTATTTCCATTTAATTTATTTCAGTGTGTGATATCTGTATTTCATGCTGAATTTGAAGTGTGCAACCAAATGAATAAAGGTAGTGGCTGATAACAATGCTTCTAAACACGAGACATCAACTGCTATGAAATGAAAAGAAAAAGAGGAAGTCTGTATATCTACGTAATTATGTTCTTTTCAGTGTCACAACTTCTTATACACTGGACCTTTAAGTAGTAAAACTAAATGTAAAATTTCATTTAAATCTCAGAAAATGCTTTAAAGTAGCTGCAAAATGTTCTAGTACAGATAAGATGTCAGCAACCAGGGTCTCATCAGTCTATCTGTGGCTACTACCGCAAATTAGGAAAAGGTGTTTCAATGTCCAATTAAGAGCATTAACTGCTCTTCAAAAAGGTCAAAATCATCTTGAGTATGAAAACGTTTTCTTTAATTACCAAAAACTTTTTCTAGGGTCATGGTTCAAAATACGTATGGAATACAGATGAAGTAAATACTGTCTATCTCGTAAAAATGTCTGGATTTAATTTCTAAGATGCTAGCTCATTTTAGAAACTTTTTTATTCTTAATGTCAAATCACCATGAAAAATGTTACTTACTGTTTTACAACAGCGCTTCCGTTCCTGTGTATGCAGGTCACATTCCGGGTCTGGTAGCCAACCTGGATGTCCCAAAATGGACTTTCCTGCCGGTTAAGACGGTTCCTGGACCGTTTCTTCTGAATAAGCTCCCTAGTCTCAGGATCTTTAACTGCTCCTACTCTTTCCCTGAGTCCTTGGCCTTTCCCTTTCCTGCGCTTGGCTTGGCGTGCTGGCCGAGTCAGTGGAAGAGTGCAGGGACTCCATGGTCCAACCCTGAGGCTGTACATGCCTTCTGGACCTGTACATGGTCCAGGTTTACATGACTGGAACTCAGTTAAGTTAGGACAAACTGCGCCTCCAAAAAGCGGAGGCACCAAAACGCTGCGAACCCTGTTCCTGAGTCCTGTCCCACATGTTTTGGAGCAGGATGTCCATGGCGAATACTCAGAAACCACACAGTCCTGAGGGCAGGGGATCAAACAGGCCTGCTCCAGGCGAGGCTTGGGCTCAAAGTATTCACAGATGGCATCCTCTGCTGGAGAGCCGTCTGACTTGAGCATGCAGCCCACCTCCCGGGTCTGAATGCCCTCTTCGCCTCCACTGCACGTGAACGGCTGTGAGGCCCCAAAGGTCCTTGCCGACACTGGCACACAGTCATTCCAGGCACCCAGTTTCCAATCGTAAAGGTCCTTGTGCCAGTCACAGACACGGAAACAGTTCCTCTGGTTGGACGGACGCTGGCCCTGATCACAGTTGGTGTGAAGTGTTGTCCAGCCGTCCACATGGGCGCACCACACTGCCCGGCTTTGGCTGCCACCTGGGCCACAGTCACTGCCCATGCATCTTCCCCATGGACCTGGAAAAAGAGGAAACAGACTGGAATTACAGTATGAAAGACCATATAGAATCCCACATGGCACTGCTGTACTTCAGGATGCATTAAGATGACTCTCCTTCCAGGGATTTCCCGTCTTTGTGAAGGGCTTTGGTATTACAATGGCTTTTTAGTTGTTACTGACTAAAAACTGCAACTGGCATTATTTTTGGCTCTATATTACTTTAATATTTTGTAAAATGGTTAAAAGAAACAAAAAACAAATCAGTTAATCCCTGTTCCTATTTCTAGAAAAAACACAAAAAAAACCTCTGTCTCATTGGCTTACTATGACAGCTTTTCTCCACAGAGAAATCTTGCTTTCTGTTTGTCAAGTTTACATGCAGTATCAGCAATTTTTTTTGTACAGTGTAATAGTTATAGCCATTGGTATTATTTTTTTGTGTTTAAAGTTTATTTAATTTCAATATTTTGAAATTTTGCTGACATAGTTTGAGGAACCAGCATTTTATCATTATAATAGTTACATCTGGGTTTATTAAATGTTATGTTGCTTGGTCAGTGTCTGCTATGTGAAAAATAAACAATCTTAAATTAAAAAAATAACCGCCTTTTACATTGTTTCTATCTTTATGAATAACTCAGACCACAGTCATTTTCTTAATCTAAAGATGAATGTGTTGCAATGTATTTCACATTAAATTTAACAGAGAAAGAGAGCAAACTAGGAACTAAATCATTAAATTGTATTTTGTGAATAATTGAGTTGAGATGATGATTCAGGTTCAGATGTGGATGGGTTAGAGGGGCTGTTCATTGATTGTGAGAGGAGAAAACATGAAAACATTCTGTTATTTGATCAGTGCTAATACCAACGTTTACTTAAATTTTCTCACAAACAAAACTTCAGTCACACTGGCCTACATCACACCTTCCAGTGCCATAGTGAGACCATATAATTTCTCCTGCTGTCACTTGTAAAACAGCATCTAAAGTATCATCAGTGAGGACATCACTTCTCTAATATGGTTGAGATGTAAAAGGTGTTGAAAAGCTGCTGACAGCCCACAGCACATGACATATGAATGCAGAAAAAAAAAGCCATACTAAATAAAAATAACCTGTCACCTTGTTTTTCTGCACACGTGGATCAGACACAACAATCCTGGTGTGGGAGAGACTGATGGAGGAGGGGATGAATGATGATTAGGCAATGCAAATACAATGTGCAACAGTACAGATTATAGTTGATGAAAGCGAAGTGTCTAAGAACCAATTTACAGGGCCCTCCAGGAATCTGTGGCATTTATCAAACTCTATTGACAAGTAGCAGGAAGTGCCTCAAACATCAATAAAACTTATTTTTCTGTCAGTATGTCTGCTGCATGGCTGTTTCCTACCTCCTCTACCTACACCATTCACAAGACAAACAGGTAATCAGAAAAATACAAAGTAAAATCAATCCCAAATTAAAGCCGCAAGCGGCATTGAAAGACCCTCACCACAGGCACGTCCAGTAAAAGTATGTCCATTGTTCAGCAGGTGGCGCTCTAGCACCAAATTTCAATGTTTTCTGATGAATGGGTGTAGGCCTGGGTGATTGACAGCTGATTCAAATTTGAGGCCAATCTTTGTTCGTATGTCCAAACTAAAGAAATTTTTATATAAGTAAATCTGTAGGGAGTGCTATGCAGCCAAAATTCAATTTCTTCCTTTGAATGGGTGTAAGCCTGTGAGATGTACCACTCAGTCAAATTTGAGCCAAATCGGTGTTTGTATGTCCAAACTGATGCAATTTTCGTAAAGGTAAATTTGTAGAGGGTGCTATTGTGTGAATTTTCAATGTCTTCTGACAAATGGGTGTAGGCCTTGGAGATTGGCAACTGATCCAAATTTGAGCCAAATAGGTGATCATATGTCCAAGCTGAAACAATTATAAAAAAAATTAAATTTGTAGGGGGTGCTATGGACCCAAATCTCAAATTTTTCAGATGACTGGGTGTAGGCCTGTGAGATTAACGTCTGACTGAAATTTGAGCCAAATCTGTGATCATATGTCCGAGCTGAAGCAATTTTTGTAAAGTTAACTTTGTAGGGGATGGTATAGTGTAAAATTTTAATTTCTTCCAATAAATGGGTGAAGGCCTGGGAGATAGAAGTCTGAGTCAAATTTGAGCCAAATCAGTGTTCATATGTCTGAACTGATGTCATTTTCGTAAATGTACATTTGTAGGGGGCACTATAGTGCAAAATTGCAATTGTTTTCAACAAATGGGTGTAGGCCTGTGAGATAGACGTCTGATTCAAATTTGAACCAAATCGGTGTTCGTATGTCTGAGCTGAAGCAATTTTTGTCATGGTAAATTTTCCAAAAAACTTTGCAAAGTTTGCAACCTCGTCGCACAAAAACGGTGACACCGATCCCAAAAATGTGGCTAACTTTTGATGCCCCAGTTCTCTACATACTGTACACCAAGTTTGAGCTCATTCGGCCAAACGCCCAAGGAGGAGATAGTTAAAATACGACATCAGTGAAAACGCTGACTCAGGGTTTTCGAAATTTCAATCCAATACGGCTGACTAAGGGTTGGTTTAGGGGCATGGCCATAATAATATTGTTTTTTTTGTCTCCTGACGAAGAATCTGTGTACCAATTTTCATGGCTCTACGACAAACTTTATGTTGGATGTGGTCCCATTGGTGTAATGTATTTCCACTTTTCAAGGGGGCACTGTCACAGCGTTTCTTTACCAACATCTACGAAACCTGTATGTAAATTCAATTTTTCGCACTTCTGAATTTTGGGCAAAATTTGGTGAGTTTTCTTAAATGTTTAGGGGGTCAAATTTGAGCTCAAAGTGCCGGAGAAGGAAAAAACAAATAAATAAATAAAAATAATAATTAAATCCGCAAGCGGCATTGAAAGGCCCTTGCCATGGGCATGTCCAGTATGAATATGTCCATCGTTCAGCAGGTGGCGCTCTAGCACCAAATTTTAATGTCTTCTGATGAATGGGTGTAGGGCTGAGAGATTGACAATTGACTCAAATTTGAGGCAAATTGTTGTTCATATGTCCGAACTAAAGACATTTTTGTATAAGTAAATCTGTAGGGGGCGCTATGCAGCCAAAATTCAATTTCTTCTACTGAATGGTTGTAGGCCTGTGAGATGTACCGGTCAGTCAAATTTTAGCCAAATCGGTGTTTGTATGTCTGAAGTGATACAATTTTCGTAAAGGTAAATTTGTAGGGGGCGCTATTGTATGAATTTACAATGTTTTCTGACAAATGGGTGTAGGCTTGGGAGATTGACAACTGATTCAAATTTGAGGCAAATAGGTGATTGTATGTCCAAACTGAACCGATTTTAGTAAAATAAATTTGTAGGGGGCGCTGTGGAGCCAAATTTAAAATTTTTCAGATGAATGGGTGTAGGCCTGGGAGATAGACGTCTGATTCAAATTTGAACCAAATCGGTGTTTGTATGTCCAAGCTGAAGCAATTTTTGTAAACGTAACTTTGTAGGGGGCGCCATAGTGCAAAATTTAAACTTCTTCCAATAAAGGGCTGTAGGCCTGGGAGATTGACAACTGTCTCAAATTTGAGCCAAATGAGTGTTTGTATGTCCAAGCTGAAGCAATTTTTGTAAAGGTAACTTTGCAGCGGGCGCTATAGTGGGAAATTTAAATTTCTTTTGATAAATGGGTGTAGGCCTGGGAGATAGACGTCTGATTCAAATTTGAACCAAATCGGTGTTTGTATGTCTGAGCTGAAGCAATTTTTGTCATGGTAAATTTCAGAAAAAACTTTGCAGAGTTTGCGACCTTGGTGCACAAAAATGGTGACACTGATGCCAAAAATGTGGCTAACTTATGATGTCCCACTTCTCTAGATACTCTACACCGATTTTGAGCTCATTCGGCCAAATGCTCAAGGAGGAGATAGTTAAAATACAACATCAGCAAAAACGCTGACTCAGCATTTTGGAAATTTCAATCCAATATGGCCGACTTCCGGTTGGTTTAGGGGCATAGCCATAATAATATTTTTTGTTTGTCTTCTGACGATGAATCTGTGTTTTCATGGCTCTACGACAAACTTTACGTTGGACGAGGTCCCATTGATGTAATGTATTTCCACTTTTCAAGGGGGCGCTGTCAAAACATTTCTTTACCGACATCTACGAAACCTACATGTAAATTCAATTTCACACACTTCTGAATTTTGGGCAAAATTTGGTGAGTTTTCGTAAATGTTTAGGGGGTCAACTTTGAGCTCAAAGAGCAGGAGAAGAAAAATAACTTTAAAAAAAATATATAATAATAATAATCTGAGCAAGAACAATATAGCCATTTCCGCAGCAACCACATATCTGGCTGTATTTGAAAGCTCTTGAGGTTCCCCTTTGTCTCCGTGGGGTCCAATGTCTTGTGCCGTGCACTTACACCAACATGACTGACCCTGACTGGGCGTCTCCCATTGACTCCCATTCATTCCAAGCAGGTGTAAATATGCAGTTTGTGTATGTGACATGTACATGTTCGGAAAGGTCTCACTGCCGTGAATGTGAATATGTGTGAGAGTAGCAACAGTGGCGAAAGGCGACCGCGTCACTGGCGATTTCATCCCCATGCTCCCACTGCAGACTCAATAGGCCCGGTGCCGGCTTTACTCGGCTCGGGCCTAATAGCACAACATTTTGCTTTAACAGATATACTGATTTGTGATTCTAGTCAACTGATCATATTGTACTCATACTATTCATTACTAAAGGATATTCTCAAAAATAACAGACTGAAATCACAATTATTGCCATGACATTTTTTTCCAACATGGACCAGTCAATTTACATCCATGTCTGTCCACACCTGTATGGTATACAGACCTTCACATTAGGTGTATATTTTAGAGTTGTTACTATATTGACATTTTTGATCCAGTAAATCACTTCCAATGAGAGACAACCGGTTTACACTTACAGACTATTTCGAGATGGTGTTGAATAAAACACAGATTGGGGTTTTTATTAAACATTATAACGTCTCAGTGAAGTTGATTGTGGACATAAAATTACATCAACGTATTCATCCTATTGTGTCAAAAGACCAAAAATATATTTTGAAGCAAACACAAACCCTACTCAGTTCATTTGAGTCTAAGTGAACATATACAGTATTTTTAGAAATTTCCCCATGGAATTCCAGTGATGTTGATATGACAATGCCATTGGAATTGTGGTAAGCTAAAACATAAAAAATCTCCTCAATACAACTCAGCAACAGCTTCTTTACACACACACATACAACACTAAATTAAAAAATTAAGGACCCATAAACCACCTTCACTGGCAGAGCAGAGAGGCTGCCTAATTCCCCACCACCGCTGTTTAAGATAGCCTAGATCATTTGTCCAAAAACAGAAAGCACGTTCTACATTCAAATGGAGCCTCAACCAAACAACATGGAGACTGGAACACATCAGTCCAACCTTGTCTCAATATCTGCTTCTCCCAGGTCTTCCAGAAGGCTAACTTAACTGTTCCAAATAGGGATTTAACCTGAACCATCTCTCATCACAGACAGACTTCACTTACTCCCTGAAATAGAGTTCACTAAAATGGATAGCAACCTTGACCTTTCACAATCAATATCTGATATACAGTACATCTAACAAATATACCATAAAAACATAATTATGCATAACATAATTATTAATAGCAATATCAGACTAATCTCCAAAAAGAAAAGAGAAAGCTCCTGAAACATATTCACATCTGTCAATCAAAAAGATCTGCCAATCCTTTATCAAATACATTATTTATCTGTCACTGATCCATTTCTGTACATAGTTAACGGGATATTTCCCTAAGCAGATTACACTTATATATATTTTCATTGAACACATTTCACTGACCTCAATGCTAAGTCACAAGAATCTGATCAGTTCATTGTGGAGTCCAAGCGAACATTTTTTTTTAACCAAATTTCAGAAATTTCCTCTTGCAATTCCCGAGACAGATGTTGTTGAAATGGATAGATGCGAGGTCAAAGCGACCTGGACCTTTGAAAATCAAAATATAATCACTGCATCACTATCCGAGAAAACGTTTGTGACAATTTGAAGACATTCTCTCAAGCCATTCTCTGAGATGTCAATTTTACAAGCATCACACAAATCCCATAATACCTCTGGCCACAGCTATCAGCTGCAAAGAGAAATGTCTAGTTGTATTAAGTCATCCAATAATTATGATAATTGAAATAAATAAAGAATAAATAAGAATTATAATTAAATAGAACGAAGCAAGAACTACAATGAAAGATAACTACAGGTAATAGCTTATATTACCCCCATCTTTTAAAGCTGTTTGGTAGTTTTGTGGGATTTCATTTGCTTTAAATGTTAATAATAATAATAATAATAATAATAATAATAATAATAATAATAATTTTGGTTTTTAAGTGTTTTCACTAAGCAGAATTCCTGAGGGCTGAAAAATGAAACACATACAGAATTAATAAAACTGCAGTTCCTTAACTTTTAAAAGGTGCTGAGGTGCAAAGTTTATCAGAGCAAACCTCTAAAAATAGAGTAACTAAAGAGGCTGAGTAATTACAAAATGAAAATTAAATAAAAACTACAATGAAAAATGCAGTAACTGAGACATGTTAATAGACATGCCTTTCAACATGTGAATCCTCTTTCAAGACCAAATATAATATATTTAATATTCATTCATTCATTCATTTTCTGAACCAGCTCTATCCTCACTAGGGTCACGGGGGTCGCTTGGAGCCTATCCCAGCTACATAGGGGCGAAGGCGGGGTACACCCTGGACAAGTCGCCAGTTCATCGCAGGGCTGACATATAGAGACAAACAATCACTCTCACATTCACACCTATGGGCAATTTAGATTAACCAATTAACCTATTAGTGCATGTTTCTGGATTGTGGGAAGAAGCCGGAGTACCCGGAGAGAACCCATATATTTAATATTGTATTTCTTAAATATTTTCTGGCAATCCATTAATTAACTTTGTAACTAGTAAAAGGGTCACAGTATATTTCAGAAATTCCTTACATTTACATATGTTTTCAGTTGCATATGCTCCTGCTAAGTAACGTTCTCACTTTAACTGAATTGGGAAATTGAACCTTTACACAATGCATTAAGTTTGTTTTTTTTTTTTTTTTCTTTTTTAATGAAACATGCAAATATGCAAAATCTCCAGAGAGTAAATGCAAAATAACAGGGACAACCATTTTTACTGCTGAATGAATAATACTATATGAATGAATAATAAAACTAATTTTACATTTAGATTGCACAGCTTGGAGCCTAATACAATGTACCTGCAAGAACATACATATGCTTCCAACTGCCAATTTTACCACAATATAAATCTGGAATGTCTGTCTTTATGGATCTGTTTAGTATATTTTGGGTTTGACTTTCAACAAAACCAGATATGTATGCAAACAATAGAGAACTTTAACTGCTGATAAAATATAATGAGCTTAAAGGACAAAAAAAATCAACCTAAACTCAGGTCATTTGATTATTTGTAGTTTGTAAACACATGTACTGGGGATGACATCATTTGTCTATTGACCTGGATATATTGTTATGTCATGAGAATTCAACACAGTGGCTATAATAACATCACAATAATTGATCATTTTGTAAGAAGTTCTTTTAAAAGGTGATAAATGGAAGAAGAAAGACACTGTTTTCAGCGTCAGATGAGGCTGTCAGACTGCATACAATATTGATTAGCTAGCTGTAGGCTATTCGGGCACGCACTGGTTTATCATAGAGAGAAAAAAGGAAAGTTTATATTTTTTTGTCTGTATAATATGTAGTGAGGTAAACATAGAAACTACCTAATACAACATTAGACTATCATCCTTGAGAAACATTATAAGTAAAGTAGAGGCAGGAAATAAAGAACAAATACATCACTGTACTTGGGTAGAGTTTTAAATCTGTACTTAAACTGAATATTCATTTTTCTGACAGCCTTTTGCTTTTAGGTCCTACATTTTAACACAAATATTTGTACTTTCCACTAATTTCTCTCTCATTATTTTAGGTTTAATACATTTGAGGAGTTGTGATTATTTTTATTTTGAATCATGACACATCTTTGCAACATCAAGACTAATTTTAACCTAAATACATAAAACAATAGGATCCATTGGTAACTATCATACATGGCAAACATAAGACACATATTAAAACATGAAAGTTTTTTTTGCTATAACAAGATACTGATCAATTTTTGTTTCTCCAACATGCAATACTAAAAGAGGTATAATAAGATAAAACAAGATGAAAACCACATGGCACACACCACAAGAAATAGGAAAATAATGAAAACTGTTTAAGAGTCTTAATAAGGCATAAAAGATGAAAAAGACAGATGAAACAAGATGAAAATGATTCAAAATAAGGTCAAAATGATGTAATAGAGAAGATGAGACAGACAGCGGAGACTGGATTGCAGAGAGAAAAATGTTTTGAGTTGTAAAAACTGCTTTGCATATTGGGGTGAATTTACAGTTCATTATTCCCAATCTATTGGTCTGAATTTGATTTGAAGTCTAAGATGGTTCAATGGTTTTCACCTTATATTAATATGACATGATGTTCAGTTCACTATGCACACAAACAGCCTCTGCAAATGTGCTTCGAAAGCCAACTGTAGACTACAATGGTTATCTTTAAGAGCCTGGATCATTTGTAACTACAGTAAAGAATCAGTGTGTCTACCTTTAAAACAGTCTGTTTTATGACACAGGAAAATCTACTAGAGCTGAAATTATTACTCCATTAATCGACTCCAAATCGATTAATAAAAATATTCAATTACAATTTTCCTGAATTGAAGCTTTGTTTCCTTAATTTCACTGCTGCTAAACATTGGTTTCACTGTTGTGTTCCACAGAGATTATTGTGATGCCAAGACAACACAAACAACATGGAGTGTAGCTCAGAAGAGACAAGGACAAAAAAGCAGAAAATGTCTATATGCTTACTTTCTACATTGTAACCATCACTTACTCCTCTAAACTTTGAATCTTTCACACAAACAGTACAAATATTAGTTTTTTTTTTTTTTTTTTTACTTGTATGTTAGTTCCATCTCAGGTAGTTAATAAGTTATGAAGTTAGACAAAAATGTGGTGACTGCAGTGCACATATTGTTAATAGATGTTATTTGACTTTGGTGTGTGTGTAGGTGTGTGTGTGTGTGTGTGTGTGGGGGGGGGGGGGGGGGGGGGGCTACACACACACACACACACACACACACACACACACACACACACACACACACACACTTACTACTACTTATACTATACTTACTACTTTTTTATTATTATTGCTATTTCTCTCTCTCTAAGATTTTTTTCTCTTTTCTTTAGATGCTTTAAAACTTAAATATCTAAAAGACTTATTTGGTGCCAGAAAACCTGTCTGTATCATCTGCAGTTTAGAATATGTGTGGACATTTCCACCCTTGTCTTTTCTTTCTCTGCTTAAAAATTCAATATAAGTGCTTGATATAATATCTGTTGAATTTATCTGTTTGTACCACGGCAGGAAATAATGAAAAACTGGCTGGACTAGGGAATACTGAATGTGTTACCCTCTGACTTTTTTGTACCCAATACAGCACTTTCCTTAAACCTGTAATTACACCTTGATGTCAAATGGACTTAATGGGTCCCAATTGGACATTAATCTATGATACTGATAAGGCTGGGAGTGAACCAGCCGTTTAGAACGTAGTTTGAGGCTCTGGTGAACATAGCATGGAGGCAGATTCAGACAGCTCTATCAGCTGCACTGATGAGAAATGGGGCTTCTGGCAGCCTCATCAGTTGCAATCATTGGCAGAAATGTACTTCTGGTTTCCTGCCAGGAGTGATTTTTAACTCTGTGCGGACGTGGGTCAACATGAAGCGCCCTTAGCCCCTCCACTCAGTGCTCAGTCAGCCTCCAATCATCCATAGGCCGCATGCTAACGTAATCAATTACCTTGGAGGTTAATGTGGGACTGAATGTGAAGTGGTCCAATTAGTTTGATTTCCTCTCCTTGTAATATCAATAGCCTTTGGATAACACAGCGGGAGCTCACACACCCTGGATTAATTGGTGTTTTACATCCTTGTCAACTGATACATGGTCAGTATGATGCTACTGCAATACCAAATATGCATACTTCAGAAAAGCATGCCATCTAAAAGAATTGGTTTAAAATGACAAGTTGATTTAATATGTGATGTCAGCTTTTTTCTTTTATGTCAGTATGTTTTGTTTTTGTTGTAATTTGCCTCACTTGACCACTAAATCTTCATTATTAAAAAAAAAAAAAAATCAAGTTCATCAGTATCTTTGAATGAGGATAGTTTGAATGATACAAATTCATTACATTTGCCATTTAAACAATGGCACTTGGTCAACAATAAAGAGAGACTGGTTTGGCTGATTAACTGCCACCAATTTTTACATTTCATATTATATTACCATATATATACCAATATTACCATTTTACAGACTGATCAGTATGAGCAGAAGTTGAGGCTGATACTTAACCCTTAAAGACCCACAAGTATTTTTGTTACAGCTTCCAAATTATTTTTTTGTCTCTGCCAAGAGATTTATTACCATCTATTATAAAATTATCCTCTGCATTTTTCAGTGAAAATAAGTTATTTTCCTATATTTAATTAGCTGACCATATAGATTTTCATAACAGCTCAGAGTAAATTGAAAGGTTATCAATCAAATCAGAAAAAGTGACTTTCAACAAAATACATCATTAACTGAACATAAAAACAATTGTTTACAATCACTTTTGCCAACCATTTGGATTTTATTGATGAATCAATGTTGGAAACACAGATGATAGTGTTTCCATGTTCACTACAGAACCTCTGAACATCCAAATGGATCATATCTGATGATGACAAAAGATTATAAAAGACAGAATATTCCCCCCTCCCATTCAGTGTCTTTTTCAGTTTCACATTTATTGTTTAATTACTTTAAAGCTGCGTATCACGTTCATCACCAATTTTTTGTCAAAGCTGTAAAACCCAAGTGATAGCCTAAGTACCACGAATCCGTTAGTCTTTCCGTGATTTCCATGACGAACATCATATGCAGCTTTAAGTTTGATGACCAGTGCATTATGAGTTATCCAGGTGTTTACCATCTAATGTTTACCTCAACAATTGTCCAGTTTCTAGTAAAGTGAAAGATGATCAGACATGTACAGTGAGCTTTTAGTGTCAGTGGTAGACAGGTGGTAATGACATTGACAACATCTGTTGACTCTTCCTGCTCCTATAATTGTAATATTGACCTTTGAAAATCTGCCATTGGTCAACCTCTGGCTGATGTACCTGTAGGTCATCAAACTGTACTGGATTTGTGGAATTGGCAACCTAAATGGATTCAACTGACTGAATGGACTCAAATGCGAGGTGCTGAAGGGAGTGACAGGTTTTATTAAACAGAAAGTAAACGTGAGGAGGAAAACACAAAACCAGAGTCCCCAGGGAGACGGGATGGTGAGAGTCTGGGAGATGGAGATGTATGACGTAAAATGACCTGGTGCCGCACAGCCGCTGAGAAGACTCTTATATAGTCTCCTGATGGTAAGGTACTGCAGCTGTGGGGTGCGCAGCAGGTGTGTCTGATTGCTGAGGGAGGGGTCAGCAGCCATGCCAGAGCCGACTGTGACAATTAGTTCATGGTGCTGACACAGACACATCTGTATCGACTGTTACAGACAAGCCTTGTCAATGTAGCTACTGTGAATACTCATTTAATATAAAATGAGTGTACAACTAATCTACTAAAGCAGAAAGAGACAATTCAGACATAATAGTCTGAAATACACATAAAAAATAAAGTTGAAATAGACTCTCCAGCTCTCTCTTTCCATCCTCTTTGCTCATGAAAGTGGCTATTTCATCCCTTTTCTTATACTTACAATAAAGATTTTATAAGTATGAAGTGATAAACGAAAGCAAAATCCAGTGCTTTATGAATGTATGTCATTTTTGATCGTGAACTGAGCTTCTTCACCTTTACCCTTGACAGCTGGACTCTTCTTGAAAGGCAAAACAAAAACTTCCTTCCTCGTCTTCTTGCTTTGTACGTTTATTTTTATTCATTTATTGTTTCTAATTAGGCAAAAGCAAAAAAAAAAAAAAGTGAGAAAATAAGCGGAGCTTAGTAACAGTGACACAACACTTTGCCCCGCCTACTCACTGATACCCTGGGATTAATTAAGCGTTAACATCAATCTTTTTAAAACTTTTCAAAAATTGAGAGGACAGCACATAAAAAGAACATGTGTGTGAAATTTGAAAAGAACTGGGTGAATAGTGTCTGAGAAATCAGTTGGACAAATTGTCTATGATGAAATATTAAAAAATTTGTTTAAAAAAAATCAAACAATTTGAATTCAGCCATCAAACTCTGCACTGTAACTCTCCTAGCAATAAACAACATGTGTGTCAAATTTGAAAAGAATCAGGTGATTGTCTGAGAAATTGGTTGGACAATAATCTTGGACAGACTGACGGACGGACAGACAGACAGAATTCCTGGTATATCAATATACCCTATAAAAAACAACACAATAACACCATCAGTCACTGAAAAACTCATATCAGTTGACCATTAATCTTTACAATAAGAGTCTGATTGCTGTTGTTGGAGGTTTGCCCTCTGCTGAATTTACTTACTTAACAAAACTGCAAATTAAAAATGTATGCAGTAGTGATCTTGGTAAAAATGAATTTATGTTTTCTGTCACCACAGCATTATAGGAAGAAAAACTGTACAGTCAACAAAGAAAAAGGAAGTTACAGGAGGAAGCCAAATGCTAAAAAAAAAAAAAAAAAATACTGAGTAAGAAATGTCTTTACAGTATGATAAAAAAAAAAAAAGAACTCAAAAAGACTATTATAGTGTTCTCAGGTGACTTAACTACAAGGGTTATAAAATTAGCAGTTCTTGGTTTTACTTGTGACCCCACAGAGTATGTGGCAGGTCCCCTGAGAGTCCTCAGACCCCGTGCTGGGAACCTTTGCTTTGAACAATATATGTGAAGTTTAATATCCTCAGTGTTGGGCAAGAGCCTGAACTATGACTGGGCCTCGAGTGTCTATTTAATGAAGCGCTTCTTTGTCCCCGCAGGGTCAGCTTCACTAATGAATGGGTCACTGTGTTGCTCTCTCCACTTGTGTTTGTTTATTATTTCTGGAAAAATCCACAGCTTCTTGTGCTCACACTCAGATATAACGCCTTTCTTTCCAGTGGGTCAGGGTTCATCTCAGTATCATCTCAACTGCCTGACCAGTGCTTTACTGTACCCCTTGGAAAGCCTGCAGAAGTGTTTTGACTTTCAATTAGTCATTTTTTCTACCATTTAAAAGTGTTTTTGGAAAAGGTCAATTGAAATTAAGCTGATTTGCCTCAATCTGTAAAAATAAAGTTTTCTGTTAGAGTTATAATAGCCTAAGTACTACAGAGTAATATTATAAAAGGTACCATTTTTTCTATTTCTAATTTAATCCTTAAAAATGTAACTAAAATGGTCATGAGTCAGAAGATATAACAGTTTTGATGATATGCTAAGGATGTATTCTATATGCACGGCAGCTAGCACGCTTGCTCTAGTCCATCTCACTGTACGACTTTGTAACACTGACTGGTGAGTCACTGCAGCAATATGATAGTAAGTAGAATGTGCTGCTGTTTGGGTTGGTGTCATGGTTTATTCAGAGAAATTAAACATCCTAAACATAAACATGCTGTTTGTGTTGATTAGCACTAATCACCACCGATGGCAATAGTGACACTCTGTTCTGTGATTGGATATTTCTCTACATGGCTGTGATTATGATTCATTAGCTGCTGTTACACTGGATTATGTGCTAGTCCTATTAACCAGTTGGTCTAAGAATGAGGTCACACACAGAAAGCCAATAACCATGCCAGTTCTAGCCAACAGCAACACCAGTTGATAGATGTTGGGCAGTACTGCCTGTATGACTGAAATGTGCTAATAAAATCGGGATACCATTTCAGTTTTCACTACTGTGGATGCATGGAGCAGCCATCTAAAGTTTGAAGTTACTTCAACATCCTGCCAAAATGAGTCTCCCATTTAGAATTTTGAAATGTCAGCACTCAAAAAACACACTTTCCTTACTCATTTCAGTTACTGATTGAAATAGGGCCTCCATTGTGGAGGTTGTATGATCTTCCTGTGTTTCAGGTTACAACAGTTTTCTGAACCATCAGAAACCTGTATGCTATGTTACAACCTCATAGGACCCAGGCTGCAGGACTACCACTGCCTCAATCAATGACTTTGTCTGATGTTTTAACCCTGGGCCATTTCTTTCCAGTGGGACTCATTTCAACATAACATAAAATTAGCTGAAAGCAGAAACTTCATGCATTTAAAAGAAAGTTATGATCAGAAAACAGCAAAGATAAGACAAAATTCAGGATCATTGCTTCATAACATGACCTTTATTTTTACTATTGTTTATCTTGTTCAGTGAATTTTAGGGGTAAAGAAATAATACTTGTACTGTTGGATCTGCTTAGCGTTAGCTTAACTCGGCAAAGTTTGTCTCATTGGTCAGTCTGTTGTTTATTGAATTACTCATGTCATACACTGGTCTCAGTGACCTTGACTTAAATATTTCCCCATTTATTTTCCCCAGATGGAATTGTGGCCACCTCAGTTACTGGAGAAAACTGGGCTAAAGACGCTTCAGTGCTGGTTCACATACAAAAAAACTGACACAGTAGCATCTTAAAAAGATCAAGAGCTGAGCCCACCTCATTCATTTCACTCTTACTAGTGCATTTCAATCATCTGTCTGTCCATCTGAGTATGCTAAAAAGCATATTCAGCAAATATGCTCAAAACAGCCTGGACCTCATGGAACATATTTCCCAAATACGTTCAAAAGAAACTCAGCGGGCTTTCAAAGTTGGCAACTTGAAACATCCAAGCCTCATTTGAATACTTTTTCAGGAACTTTGAGGTGTGGTGGAAACATAAAGCATGCAGATGACCAGGAATTGTTAAAAGGACTAATGTATATGTTGTGTAAGCTTTGGGTTTCTAAGGATTAGCTTGCCACACAGTTTCAGTAAATGTGAGTTGAATCAACTTGTCATTTTAAATACAAGCTTGCAGAAACGATTTAACATAGGTCTAATTTTACTGATGAATGTGTTTATTTTATGGATATGGCTGCTACAAAAGAACCTTATTTTTAGTGTTTTGATAGTGTGTCAAGTACCATAAAAGGCTGAACGAATTATCCAAAGGTTCTTATGAAGCGTGTTTCATGAGTCACAGAGAATAAACAGCATCTTGAATCTGATGCAAATACAACTGAAAATTGATCCATCAGTTCCTCAGCAGCATGGTTGGATCTTACTTTGATTGCATAACCTTGGTTTGAAGTCCCATCACAGTTTTTCACAGTTCTTTCAGTGTGACTTGTTAAAAAAAACAACTTCAAATTGAGTTTCTGAGTGTTCAACTTGTAGCACAACTTCACAGTTTAGACAGAATTGCTCAACAGGCTGTGTGATAATTGCATGTTTGCATAGCCTTTGGGAGAAATAAGTATTACCACATTGAACTTGCCATGTTGAGTCACATTAAGCTCAGCAGAACATTTGTTTGCCACAAGCTAAAAAACAAATGTGGTGTGCATGATGCAAAGGCCAACTGTGCATTGTTATGGTGTTTAAAGAGCATAGGTAGCCATAAATACTATTCTCAAACACAAAATGTTGTTCATGTTCTGCTATTCCTAATGGGTCATGGTCAAAAGATCACTATTTAGCACCAGATGGACACTAGCCTATTTGCTTACTGGGCCACAGTATGTGTCATGGGGTTGAACTGGAAACAAACAAACATTAGAGGAGAAATGAAGAAGAACAAAAGCTAATTCTGTACATCACAAGAAATACTTTGAGCATCTAGACATTCACAGATGATTGTTAACCCTAGCCAGTATTCAGCCTGATAGTGCCCTGAGCTGTGCAGCACTAAGCCACACAGAGTAAAGCTCTCCGCTTGATCTAAATTTCATTAGCTGTAATACCATCATTGTGCTTGCAGGACTCGAAGGGACTTCTTTAACAACTCTTATTCATCACATCCAGTACACACTAGGTTATGACACTGCAGAGCAGGCATTGCAACAAGTCACAAAACAGAATTTCAGAGTGAAAGAAAATGTAACAGAGCTGATATGTAAATTTAATTTAACAACATATTGTGTAAAAAAAAGTACAATGTGTAATATGTCAGATTGAGTCTGGTCTGGGTTAACAGTGTGGTCTTGACCACCTCTAAATGTAAAGTGTCATGAAATAACTTTGTTATAATATTGCACTATATAAATACAATTTAACTGATTGAAATTTGATTGAATGAGTCTGAAATGAATCATATTGTGATTACTGTAGGCAATATTGTTATTTTTATTGTAAAACCACCTGATATTACCGTGTGATTAACTAAAACCCTATTATGTAACATATTTAAAGAATGTAACTTATGTGATGAATGATTAATTGGAAAATGTAAAAACGTTTAATGTGCTTATGTGAACGTGTAGAGTTGTAGTGTTAGGAGGTGGAGCTTTGTTATAATACCTGGGATTAATACAGTATTTTGATTCTGACTGACAGTAACACAGTAGCTAGATTGCTCATTCTTGCTGCTGTGAGGGAGTAGCAAGTATTAGGATTATTGATCCATGTTCTTTATACAGAAATCTGATGTACAGGTGATTATCATAGACAACTCAGACACACAATATGTTGGAAATGAACTTAGCATGTAAACAAATAACAGGCACGAAAACAGATGCAAACACAAACTTCAGGTCAGCATATGAGCATTTGTGAATCTTACATGTTGCACCTTTATTGTACTTAAAACAAAGTTTCTTGATTGCCTATAAATTCCAGCCTGTAGACAGATTTCTTCATAGAGATTACAGGCTGTGTTTTCTATGACAAACCAAAAATCAATAATTATATAGCAATACAGACTCCAGCACAAACTTCATGTAAGCACACTAGTAGAACACAAGTGAATGTTTCCTTTAAATGAACCTGTAAAGGTTCAAAATGCAAAATGTGTGCATGTCCATATGAAGTTACATGAAGTTTGTCATCACGTACACAGGAAATAGATGCAGCTAGCTTAGAAACTAAACAAACAAATGACCAGTCACAAATTACACAAATTCTGCATGCACATCTAAGACTTGCATATTGACCCATTAAAAACTCAAATTGGTCTGGATTTAAAGACAATTTCACGGAAGTGGAACTGTAACATTAAACTATTTTCTTTAGGTTTAGGTGACTGAGTTCCTCAGTACCTGAAATATGTGCACATACTTTCATGACTGCTACAGCACTGGACAGAAGAAATGCAAAATGATCAAAAGGTCAAAGGACAGGGACAAATCTTAAGAGAGGTGGTAAACATAGACAATAAAATGCATCAGTGCACATACTGCACATGCTCCAGTGTAATGGTTCATAGAATCTGACTGTCAAGACATGAATGTTTGTGGTGTATATTCGAACCACACAGCCCAGATTGTATCTCCACAGTATTTCTGCAAGTGATAATATACACAACAGACTGTCACGACCCCAGTAAAACTGACCTTGAAGTCAGTTTGCTACTGTTTATGAGGAAGGCTGCATTTTCTGGCAAACATGACTTTCAATGACCTCTGCAAAAAAAAAACACTGAAATATTCCCCTTTCTTCCATCGTTACTTGTTCCACCAAGGGCAAAGACTGCCACCATTTCACAATGTTCATTCAAAGTTTCCATAGAATAAAATACATGTTGTAACCATGATTTAAAAAATTAATAAATAAAAAAGTGGCTTTTAGCAGCCATACTGTTCATATGTGGGGAAAAAAAACGTGAGCTGGGGAAACACAACGGCTTATGGGTGAAGCTTGTCAAGCCAACAAGACCAGAGAATTTGGAAGCAAAGATACAAAACTCTGGTACTTTCAGTCTAAAATGGCAAAAATGTGTGCTGATATTCCCACAGAATAAACACGTAGCCTTTATTTATGATCAATATATGTCCTGTGAGAGTAGGGAAGAGTAAACACAAAAACAGTTAGAGGAAAGACAAAATTGTGGAGCATTTTCGACAACAGCTTCCAAATGACAGAGGTATAGCATTGCTGCTGTGATGGCATGAACTATCAGCTTTCACTTATAAATATACTGTGTGTCCATCTCTAATTACAGGAACAGAAAATGTCATTAAACAATTGTTACCAAATCCTTGTGGTCATTGTGTAATGTATTAAGCACAATTATAATTGTCTGTTTGAACAAAGTGTTAATTCAATAAAGTTGCTTTCAGCAGGCAAGTTAACTGTCAGTCACAAGTCCAGGGTTTTCCCTCAGTTTTCAGCGTTAGTGTCTGTCTGGCGTTTTGTTTCCTATTGTAGTTTGTGGAATACTTTGGCACACTGGTGCCTATTTTTCAATATAAGAAAATCAAAAGAAATCATATAAATTTGGAGCAAAGCCCCCAATGCATGACAGTTGTCTGTCATTGTCAACCACCACCCTCAGTACAACGGACAATGCATTACTCACCCTCCCTCAGTGAAATACCCATGATCTTGTTTTTAATTTTACCTGGTATATATCCTTTATATCAGGGGTCACCAACCCTGGTCCTCGAGATCTACTATTCTCCATGGTTTAGATGTAACCCTCTTCCAATATTTTTTTTAAAGCAGAAGATGACTTCAAATTTCTAGTTTAGTTCACAACCCAAAGACAGTCTTTTTTTATTCAGAAACTACTCAAACCAAGTAATTGATTCTCAAAATATTTGGAAATTAATTTTAATAATCTAATAAGATAATAAGGGAGGCCAGTAGCAGGTGGAAAAAAATCACATACTGAGCATCATCCCAGCATCTCTTGACCCTGCTCAATGCTTTTCAATGACCAGAGCTGTGCTTTCAATACAGTCATTCCCTCCAGACTCATGACAGAGTTGCACAACTTTCGTTTCATTTACACAACTGCATAATGGATTTCCTAACTAGCAGGACCTCATGCAGAATTACTGATGTTGACACAGCTCCTTAAAACTATGTATTCAATCTAATACTGTTCACCTTGTTTACATGTGGTAACTGTTGTATAGCCAGATGGCAACATCAGGAAATTTGCAGATATTACAACTTTTACTAGCCTGATCACTGCCAATGACAGTGGCCACATAGAATGATGGTAACAATCACATTGTGAAGATCAGCAAGACCAAAGAGATGATTGTGGACACGAGGAGAAGAAAACATCATCAACACCTTGGCTGGTGGTGGGGCCGTTATGGTTTATGGGGGTAAACATCAATGGGGATTTAAGCTGGATAAAGAATAATGAGGAGACTCTGCAGAGACTGTACTTTCTGCAGAGGCTAAAGAAGGTTGGTATGTCACCATCAGTTTTTACATGCTTTCACAGTTGCACTGTATAGAGCACACTGATCTGTAGAAGATTGTGGTTCGGCAGCTGTACATTCAGCCAAGAGATTTATAAGTACAGACATACCCTCACTGCAGGACATCTATGACCTGAGTCATTGCTGATGGGCCTGGAAGTGTCATTACAGATTCAGCTCATGCAGTCCACAACTCTTCAACCTTATTTTGAAGCAAACATTTGAATGTCACAAAAGACAATGTTCAGTAGGAATGTATCCATTAAGCATTTTGGAGAAAGTAAGCTTGTCTGTGTTTGACTGAGTAGCAACTACACCTATGAAAAATAAAGAGCTTGAACCAATGTGTCATGCCTATTGAGATACATCATTTCCAGCATCAATTTAAGTTCAGTTACTTACTAAAACTTTCTGTCATTGTATTGTGTGATATTATCATTATGTGATCCACCTGAGCAGTGTGATTCACAAAATAACAAATAATAAACTGAATTTGGATGAATACTTTTTGTATTAACAATAGTCAACCCTTTTACTAAAGGATTTCATATGCTCAGCTGTACTATGGTGTCAGGAGTATAGCAAATCCATAAAATCAAAAAAGATATTAAAAAGATTTAAACTATTCTGATCTCATAGGCGTCATCACCATCATAAGCCTATAAGAATTCAGGGGTTGTTACCTGACATCAAGAATGATCAGGTTCAGGGAATTTGTGGGAAAATGCCAACACTTGTGACAGATGTACTGTATTGACTAAAGCAGTTTGTCACCTGATGACCCAAACAGCCACACTCAGCCCAAGAGTGAAATGTCTGGTGTCTTTCCAAAGTGTAACAACCAGTGTTGTGCAAGTTACTTCTAAACTGTAATACATTACACATGACTTGTTACTGTTACTTAAAAGTAATTCCTTACCTTTAAAGGAAAGTGGAGAAAATAAAAAAATAAAAGTAATTTCTTACCTTACAATATTACTGTCTCAGAATTATAATGCCTTACATGACTCCTGTATTACTTTTGAGTTACATACAGACCCTTGTCATAAATGACATGTGTGCAATAGAACCCAACCTCCCCTCCCCTCCCAAAGTCAAATAATAGCCCCCAAAATACAAGAGATAAGAGAGCCTTGGGATGCATAAATTTGCACCCCAAAATACATGTAGATGGATAGCTCTGTAACGCTATGGTCTACAATGTTCGAATCCCTGTAGGAATGCCTGCATTTTTTCAACTTTTTACATTTTCAAACAGGGGGCATGGCACCAATGATGCCACTAGATAAATCCGCAATTGATAAAGAATTCTAACTAGTCATAGAAACTTTAAATCGTCATTGCAGATCACAGGGATCATGCTAACTAGCTTCTTGAAAGCAGGGTTAGGCCTAGTAATGAGCATACGTCCATGTCGCAAATGTACTCTTCTGCCATCTTCACCCACTGGCTGACCACCAACAGGAAATAGAACTTTTCTGCTGCATTTTTGATTTTTTAAGGTCTCATGGCCTTGCTGGTTTTTTGTTGTTGTTTTCTTCTAATTGAAGCAATTAAATTATGGTCAAAAAGTGTGTTGTAACACAAGCGCTATTGAACATGTACTGAGTAAAATATTACTGAAAATTGATCAGTAATACCTTACCCTACTGCATGACAGCAAAAAGTAATCTGTTACTATCATGCATTACTTTTGTAACACACTACTCCCAACACTGGTAATATCCTTAAACTTCCACTAGTACTGTTGAGGTTTTCTTGTAAGGAATATTTCTATATTTGTTAGGCTTGCTACATACTCCACAAGAACAGAGAAATGTATTCATCTTCTCAAGGTGGCAAGAACAACAACAAAGTTCATTCTGGTCAGGACATTTCACACTTCATGAGAAACTCAAGTGCTGAACTCCTGGGAGGTCCTGCGCTTTTACGCATTAACTACGCCCACTTTGAATACCTGACCAATCACGTAATAGTTCTCACACACGGCACAAGAAGAAAGCTCTGCCCAGAAGGTGTCTCGAGAAAGAGCTGCAAGAACTGCCAAATAAGGGCTGCAAAAACGAAATCATGTGCCTATTTTTGTTCTCGCAGACCCGGGAACGAGAAGAAAATTCTCTGTTGTCATGGAATATGTAGCACCCTTTAGTTTCGCTACTATAGAGTTTCATTGATCTGCTGTTGCCAATTTTGTGCTGTAATTCCTTTAGCACCATAACTGCATCGTAACAGCTACAGCCTAATTGATGCATTTTTATTTATATGTAAGCTGAAGGTGAGTATTTACTGTGAGGGCCCAAGCAAGATTAGCAATGTATGGTGGGTGCTGACAGTAATGCAAACTAAACAGCAATGTTCCACATGCTGTGCAGCTGTAGTCAACATGCCACAAACACTGCTCTGCCAAATGTGTTCTGTGGAGGTGATGTCTAACAACACTCAACAGCAACTGCTTTTGTTTTAGCCACAAATACAGCAACCAACCTCATTAATGAAATACTTGTAAAAAGCCCTGGTGCTACACAAAAATAATTAAAGCAATGATGACAGGCAGCCTTTTCTTGATCTCTGTAATAAAAGTATGCTTGACTGGAAATAAATTACTCAAATCCCAGTTTACAACTCTGGGGCGGCAAATATGCATAAAGTCAGAGAGTTGGTTAAACATATGAGTGACATAATGATTCCTACAAATCAAATGAATATCTGTTAAAACAGACGCTGAACACTATGACAAGAATATGAGCCAATGAGTCAATACACATGAGTAATAACAAAGTCCCCAAACTACTCTCACAGGCAGCAGCAGGGAAAGCTATTATTTCTGCATTTTAAGTAGACATACTGAAAGAAAACAGAGCAAATAACAGAGTAGCAATACTCATCACTGTCAGAGGAAAAATAAATATTAAATAAAAATAAAGTCTGTGTGCAGTGTGGTTTACTCTTCTATTACCATTGAACTGAATGTTCTTTTATTAAAACAAGGCCATATAAAGATAATACTGAGGCTTGAAATGACATTCCTCTTGGTCAACACTGTTTCTCCCATTTTGACACTGCTGATAAAATTGGTTGAATGGACTCGCTTTTCAGGTTTGGCTTTACATTCATTCTTTCAGGGAGGTTACTTTGTGTTGAGTTTCAGCTGCAGAATTGTTGAAAGTTACCATTTCTAAGCTGATGATACACAATTATATTGCTATTTTAATACTACAGAAACCATCATCATATTCTCTCTGCAAGACTGGCATGTGCTTGCAAGTTTGTGTCGGAGTCTCTGTTGTGCTGAGAGATGGATATATTTTGACATTAGCTTTGTGGATCCCTGAGTTAATGGGGGTGTTAAAAACATGAATACTGCATTCAATCAATCAATCAAAATTTATTTATATAGTGTCACATCATAACAAAAGTTATCTCATGACACATTGGTTTAGACCAGCTCAAAATGTGGAATTGGAAGGAACAAGAATTGACAGAATATAATTCATTTGTAGTTCTAAACATATTTAGGGTGTTTTTATACTCACTTTTTAAGATAAGACTTCATTTATCCCACCATGGGGAAATTTCACAGTTAACAGCAGCAACATACAACAAACAAGTGCAAGTTTTGTCTCTCCCACAATGTTATTCTTCTTTCCTACATGATTCATTACAATTACATGCACATTTCCAATAATGCAAATTAAGTGATTAGTCATTCTAGTGACTTCTAGGACAGCCAATAGATACTTTCCTTACTGAGGAGTTGGCAGCACTGTTTTCAACCTGAGATTGTCTGGTGGGTCATTCCTAATCATCCCCTGCTCATACTAAAGAAAAGCTAAAGGTGAGCAAGCCTTTTTGGTTTTGGCTATTCGACTTTAGAATAACCTGACAGAGGATATGAGGATGCATTGTCTTCTTAAGTGTTATTATTATTATTATTATTATTATTACTATTATTACTATTATTATTATTATTATTGTTTTTATGGTACTCCCCTTATTCACTAATTTGTGATGTACCCATACATGCCTTCCTTGAAAGAGTGTGACAGTTTGGTGTGATGGGGGTGGGGGTTGAAGGAAGTTTGGTGTCACAAAGGTAGTGTCAGTAAACTTGCCCGGTGGATGAAAACCCTTGGTCTGAGAGATGTGATGCTGGCAACTTTTACAACAACAAAAACAGTGACACAGACTGTTCAAAGCGTTATAGTTTGAGCATAAAGAAAGTCAGATAATAGAATGTGAAGTACACACAGCAGGGATGACTGTTACTCCAATAGATGGCATTCTGCTAGTCAGGGTGTGGCGTTTATCTCACAGTCAAAATATACAATATGTATGCGACTGCTTGCAGCTACTCCAGGTGAGACACAGCAACAAAGGCACAATAACATGTTGCAGTGCTGAGCTCAAACTAGGTGTCATACTGGAAGTGTAGTCTTGGGTGGCTGCCTCGCTGACATCCATTTTTCTGCAGTTTATGATATTGTGTCCACCCCCTAATAGCTGAACCTGCACCTGATCAACACATAGCAGAGTAACAAAGGACAAAGGAATAGTTCTTAGATGTTTATTCAGCTCTACTGTCATGTTTGATGTCAGTCTGCTGATAATATGAATATAATAATCTGTGTCTCGAATTTTGAGCAACGCATTCCAGTGCTGTTGTACTTCAGACTGGTCTTTAGATGTGTTTAAATCTTAGAAAATCTGAACAGAACATAGTAAACCTAGCATGGCAAAATATGTGCATCAGTTTCTTTAACTTTCATAACTTGATAATCAGGACCAAGATGTACAGCATGATCAGATATCTGCAGCAAAATGCAATCTGAACTCATCTAAGTCGAATGTAATGACAGCAGCAAAACATGCTGATGCAATAAGGTTCCCTTAGGTTTTATTCTGGTTTCTTTTTTTTTTGGTCATTTTTAACCCTCTCAAATACTCTGGTCAATGTTAAAATTGCTGCAACGTTAATGAGATTTTAGGGGGAATAAGGGGCTTTGATGTCTGCAATGTCAGCACATTAAACATTGCAAATGATAGCCAAGTCAGACTCTCAGAGCTTCTGTTTATTAAATTAAACAGCTAAGTGTTTCCTGATGGGGTTAATAATTCAAACTTATGAGACTGAGAAAGGACCCTATTACACAAACGTTTGATGAAGTTTTCTGTTGTTCCATCAGTAAATTAGTATTAGCTCACCCATCACCCCTTGTGCTTTTCCTGCTCTTTGGCCTTAATGTGGCCTCCACCTCCACCACAGGACAAAGATGAATATGGAGAGATCACAAATGACAGTTCACAAACCAAGCGGTGACATCAATTCAGTACTTTAAACTGACAAAAATAAAGTTGGTAACCTTGAGGGAGTACTGCTAACAAAGACACATGTTGCCACACCACCCTCCCATCTGCCACAGATAAAATCTAACTCTGTGGGAAACGCTGGTCACAGTTTTGTTGCTTATAAATTTCTGTGAGACAGAGATGGCTTGCCATCACATTTGATTTGAACCCTATACAGATGGCATTGACATGAATATTGTATTTCCTCACATTTCCCTTTTCCTCATACACCTACGGCCACCGGTACAGCAGGGTATTTTTTTTAGCCCGACATCACTGTAAGATGTTTATGGTAATGTTAATAGCTGAATTAAATTTTATCCATCAGCAGTCCCTCCAACCCACAAGGAGATAAGTGAGAACTTATCTAGCCGGTTTCACAGTATAAGCATTAAAATAACTCAAAACTTCACTGAGGCAGTCATTTACTATGTATTACATCACTGTCTGCATGTGCTCTAACATTGTGTCCACCTTTTCCGAGGACATTTTTTTTCATGATGTGTATCTGCATTTGGCATCTGTTGTTATAAATCCCCTCCTGACAGTAATATCCAGCCATGTGCATGTAGTAGTTGAATAATCTTTTGTATTTTGCAGATTAAGCTCATACTGCGTGGATTTTCTTGATGGAGGAAGTGGAAATCTGTGAATGAATTTACGCACAGTGCAAACAGCAGGAACCAGGCCTCTGAGTATTTAAATGATTAGTGTAGCTGGTGCTTATTGAAAATGCTTAGGTGTGTGCTTTGTGTTTCCATGTGGGTACAGTATATGTAGCAGTGAATCTGCATGTTCCTGTGCTGTGCAGGTGCCTCTGTTGCCCCGGGGGGCAGGGGTTTGATGATGTAGCTGTCACTTTATTAAGATAAATTTTCCAATCACACGGGGAGATCTTCCACCCTCAGGAGTGCCAGCATCGAGGATTAGATTACCACCTCCCACAATGCATCATGCCTTACATCACAATTCACTAGGAAAGTATTACTAGGCTAGGATCCACTGCAGTCTTGGCTTCTAAAATTAGCACTAAGTACATGCAGTACATCCCCACAAAAAATGAGAATCAACATGATAGCACTATTACACATCAGCCAATGTAAAATGCTAAACAAAAGGTCTAAGCCCTCAACGTATCACTATGAAATTAATGCAGCAGACAAACTAGGTACATAAAAAGGAATGTAGACTGGAGCTATATCGGACTGATCTACTTATTATCAGTTTAAAGGATGGTTTTGGTCCTAATTGAGAGTTAAACCAATCAGATGGTTTTCAATTATTTGTAAAAGGCAAAACAAAATGAAAACGGCATAAAAGGTGCAAAAAGATGAAAACTACATAAAAGACATAAAAGACATAATAATAATAATAATAATAATAATAATAATAATAATAATAATAATAATAATAATAATAATAATGGATTACATTTATATAGCGCTTTCCTATGAACGCATTCTCAAAGCGTGCACAGTGGATCTATTATTCATTCACTCACACATTCACACTCTGGTGGTGGTAAACTGCATATGCAGCCACAGCTGCCCTGGGGCAGACTGATGGAAGCATGGCTGCCAAGTCATGCCTATGGCCCCTCTGACCATAACCAAACATTCATACGCATTTATACACCAGTGTGAGTAGCAGCACTGGAGGCAAAGAGTGTGAAGTGTCTTGCCCAAAGACACAACAGCACTTGACCAGGACAGAGCAGGATTCAAACTGCCAACCCTTCGGTTAGTGGACGACTAGACACAAGACAAAAATTATGTGATGGCTCTGAATAACCATGCAATTTCAATAGTCTTATACATTTATCAGTATCCATACTGTGCAACAAGGATGTAATAAAGTTAGGTAAGACACTCCTGCCAATTGTATAGCAATCAAATCTTTTGAATTTCAGTCTATACCACATGTAAACATACAAGAATCAGCACATGTTGTCTCCTTGCGCTGCAATATTTGTAAACAATAAAGCTAAGCCAATGGTTGTTGTGTCATAACAGCTGTATTTCTGTGAACAGGAAAAAATCCAAAAGCGAACATGGACAATGAGGAAAACGGTTGAGAAAAGATAAGATAAAATAAGATAAGATAAGATAAGATAAAAACATTGTAAACAAAATAATCACTACAAAATAGATCACAATAACAATATCAATGCACAGCCTTATTGCAATCACTTTGTTTTTTTTATTCCTGCTTTGATTCAGACTGAACTGAAATGCTTTAGGCTCTGTCCCCTGTTAATAACAGATATAAGCTGTTGTGGCAGCAGATAAAGTGGTATAAAAAGAAACAAGATGAGAAAATAATGGAATATGGCAATACAAATCAACCCACATGGGACAAGCAGCGGAACATGACATCAATTATTATTTTTCAGTCAACACTGATGTGGTTAAAGAAAAGCTTACACACGCTGCTTTAAAAAAAAAAAAAGTCTATGAGCAATTTTGTTATTTTATTGTTACGCTCACAGTGAGGTTCAAGAATTCCCAAAATGGCAGTTCATATCAAGCCATGGGTTGGAACTGGAACATTTCCATTTTTCTGCTTCAATAAAGCTTAGAATTAGATGACAGCGCAATTACCATCACATCTCATAATGCTGCAGCATTTTCCAATAGAACAACAGACCCCAGTTGGAGCAAATGGGTGGAAGACCAAAGGGATGTTACCCACACTCAAAAGATAATATTTCAAATGACAAAAAATAAATAGGACTTGCAGCTATATTAGAGCTGCAGACCTGGAGTAGAAACTATGAAAAACACTTTAAACCACAGGGTTCTGCTGGGAAAATGTTGTAGCTAACCCCAAAGTTGCCATTGTTCCGGTTCCTTCAGCACAAAGCCAGTGAGCGTTTACCACTGGATTATTGCACAACATAAGGTGCATGGCAAACACAACTGTATGATACTTGTTCATAAAAATAATATTCACAACAGCATTTTCATTTAAGAAACAAATGAATTGGTTACAGTTCAATGATAATGTTTGGCTCTTCTGGTCTTACTCATAATTCATAGGAGCAGTGCTTTGATTTGTGTTGGAGGCTAGGGCTGTCATATATGTACCTCGGTTTTTGGGTAAGGTTCACAGTACAATGCAATACAGTGAAATGCAGGAAAAGCAACAAAAATCCCTAATGCAAATGCCTTAGATACTTTTTTCATTACCTCCGCCAAGGAGGTTATGTTTTTGCCAGGGTTTGTTTGTTTGTTTGTCTGTCTGTTTGTTTGTCTGTCCATTAGTGTGCAACATAACTCAAAAAGTTAGACAGATTTGGATGAAATTTTCAGGGTTTGTTGGAAATGGGATAAAGAAGAAATGATTAAATTTTGGTGGTGATCGGGGGTGGGGGGGCCCACAGGGGGGGCCACTGATCGTTACTGTGCAACATAACTCAAAAAGTTATGGACAGATTTGGATGAAATTTTCAGGGTTTGTTGGAAATGGGATAAGGAAGAAATGATTAAATTTTGGTGGTGATCGGGGGTGGGGGGGCCCACAGGGGGGGCCACTGATCGTTAGTGTGCAACATAACTCAAAAGTTATGGACAGATTTGGATGAAATTTTCAGGGTTTGTTGGAAATGGGATAAGGAAGAAATGATTAAATTTTGGTGGTGATCGGGGGTGGGGGGGCCCACGGGGGGGGGGCACTGATCAGCCTTGGCGGAGGTCTGCGCTCTCCGAGTGCTTCTAGTTTAAATATAGAGTAGTCAAACTTTTTACTACTTGTATCTGCCTGCACAGACTGGTAGCAGAAACACAGCAAAACAAATGAAAAGTAATGGGCAAGATGAACGAAATAAAGATAGTAATCAGCTTTATAGAATACAATTGTTGAGGATGATTCAGTTCCATGACTTATGAGGACATGTGCATTAATACAACATACTGTAAAGGACTGTTACTGATGGGACTGTAGGATTACTGTCACCATAAGGTTTTTTTTTTGTAAACTAGTAACTTAAGTTAACTTAGCAATCCTAGAATGCTATCTAATGCTACATCTAGTGTACTTTAACCAGAACATTTCCTTTCTCTTGTCTGTGTTTACCTGGTGTAGAGCAGTAGTGACTTCTGCAGCAGTGGTGATTTACTGCCACCCACTGGACTGGAGTATTGCTATTCTTTCCCAAAAGGCTGTAGTGTCTCTCTCAGTCTGGCTGATGGATGTATTTATTCCATCAGTGTGTACACTAGATCTTATTTTGTGCATTAAACTCCATAAAACTGACTGTGAGGCATTTAAAACTGGAACTGCAAAATTCAAACTCACTTCCAGTTTGGGTTTTGAGAACAACTTCTGCACAATCCATATGGATAAAATTATCACTCGCTCACTCGCTCATTATCACTGACTTGAAGCAGGCTGTACACACTTATTCATGCAACAGACAACTACAATAACGCAAACAAAAGCACACTACAAAATTAGGTTTTTTAAGCTGATTCAGAGGGAATGTTAATAACCTGATTCTTGACAAAAGTGTATCATAAGCAATATAAAGCAGACACTGCTCCAAAGTTTCAAAGAAGCTATAGTCAGTAGACGCTTGAACATACTTCAGTAAAAAAAAAAAAAAAAAAAATTAAAAAGCTTACACAAGCATTTGTACAGTCTATTTTTTTTTTTTTTTGGTGATGAAGATGGAGGTGTGAGAGTGGGATGGATGTGATAACATGTTTCGGACTAAATGTGTTCTCAAAGTGTAATGGTGACAGACCAACAGGCTTCAAAAGTCATTTATTAAAATCTGTGAAATTAAGTTTACTACTCCGTCATTAATTAAAGTCTTGATGATGCAGCACTAATAAAAATTGCTGCCTGTCAAGTTATTAATGCAACAACCAGTGGGGTTTCTTGTTTTACGTATTAGCAAAGCACAGCGAAGTGAACAAAGTAACACTTCTAGGCCAGCTGCAGCAAAAGTTACTGAGGCGCAGGCCCACTTTTCTGGGCCTACGGGGGATCCTTCTTGGACTCAGATTCAGCAGCAGTAGGGAGGTAGGAGGTGTTGGAAGGAGAACATAGAGACCAGAGCCAAGTTTGCTTCAGAGTACACACATACACACACATGGTGGCATGCATGCACACATTCAATGTACAAAACCTCAAACTGCATGCATGCAAAACACACACATACACACATATGCACACAGAAGGCCACAGCAGACAGACTGTGATCGTACCACCACATAGACCCATCGCCTTCTGTTAGCTCTTTTCATGCTTGCATTCATTTCATGTCACGCTGAAATGTATGATGAAAACAGAGAATAAGAAGGTGAAATCAGGGTGAAAGCTATGGGTTTCATAATGATGACTTACAATTGCAATCAGCTGTTTTGTTTCATCTCTGCTGCTTTTGATTGTCTTTAGTTTTCTTTTACATCTTTCTGTGATAATAATTAGAAAACATTTAAATTCACTTAGCTTGAATTACTGTATTATCAATATTTCAAATGACAGCACTGATTTTAGGGAGAATCCAATACCTACATATCACATTTAATGACATTTTAAGACGTTTTCAATCAATTCAATAAAAAAAAAAAAAAAAAAAAAAAAGTGCTAAAGAAACTGACAACTAAACGAAAGGAAACAGATTATATGCAGAGGCACCTGCATTAGAATACTATGGAGTTTGCCACTATTAGAGAAGATTTTATTCTGTACAAATTTTAAAATCCACCATTTTAAAAATTGGATACTGTTACGATTCTAAAGCAACTTGGTGGTGCCTCACTCCAAGAAGGTCGCATGTCATTTATATATTTTTCGAAACTGTAACACATTTAATGAAATCTCATATAATGATACTAAAGATGTATTTTTCACTATTGTGCCGCGTGTTCTAACATTATATCACGTCATCTCGTTACAGTCTAGTCAATAAACATTTCTGAATTAAGTTTTCACAGAAGCCACCATAGCATTTGAAAGTAGCACAAAGTGCATCTTGGGAATTATTTCCCAGCCAAGTTTACGCGAGTCACCAACCAGTGTATCTTTGGTTTAAGCTAGCTGACAAGAAATACATACAGGTATTCCATGCATTCTTGGTTTATGCAAACTTTCAAATGGAACAGTACTTGAGCTGCAACTGATGGCATTTCACGAAAACAGAAGTTCAGACAAGAATGCCTATTGAGAAATGGCCTAGATAGCTTGGAAAAACTGATAATCCTATTCTACTTCTTTTTTGGTTTTTGCATGACTGGACCTTTATGTTTATACAGTTCTGGAAAAAATTAAGAGACCACTGCAATCTTCTCTGAAATGCATCTCTACATGTGTGACAGCCACTCTCTTTCAGTGTTGTTGAAGCACCCCTCATTGTACTTAATAATTACCTGAACCACATCTTAGTAAAAAACACTGCTGTGATCATCACTATCCTCCTCTATCAAGACCAGCTGGGTGGCAAAAACAGTGCTAGTAGTACCTCAAAGTAATGGGAATAAAAAAAATAGGCATCCTTAGGTTTCTCAATGACAAATAACCTACACAAGGAATGGCCAATGGCAGCTGGGGCTAAGTGGATAGTGAGAACAGTTCAAAACAGTCTCTAAGGGGCAGGGCTCAAGTTTAGAAGCTGAAAAAAGCCTTTTATCAATAACAAAAGAACATAAGGATTAGACCCGAGGACGGGGGGGAAGGACATCTCTGACGAATCCAATTTTCTGCTTTGCCCAACACCTGGTTGTATAATGGTTAGACATAGACCTGGAGAGGCCTAAAAGCCAGAGTGTCGCCCACCCACTGTGAAATTTGGTGATGCTCTGAGGTTGATACAACAAGGGTGGAATCAGGCAGATTCCTCTTTGCAAAGGACTCCCTCTGTTCTGACAATGTTCCCCACCTCTGGGGATTGTTTTTTCAAGCAAGTCAATACTCCATGCCTCACAGTTAGGTCAATAAATGTGTGGATGAAGGACCACCAGATCAAGACTCTGTCATGTCCAGCCCAATCTCCAGACCTGAACTCACTTTGGAAACCTCTGGAATATGGTCAAGAGGAAGATGGTCACAAACCATCAAACAACGCTGAGATGCTTGATGGTGGAGAGCATGACAAGACACATAAAAGCTGTGATTGAAAATCAGGGTTATTCCATCAAATACTGATTTATAAACTCCTCCCAAGTTAAAACATTAGTATTGTGTTGCTTAAAAATTAATAATTTGTTTTCTTTGCATCATCTGAGGTCTGAAAACACTGCATGTTTTTTGTTATTTTGACCACTTGTCATGTTCTGGAAATAAATGTGCTAAACGGCAATATTTCTATTTGGAATTTGTGAGAAATGTTGTCTGTAGCTTATAGAATTAAAAAAAAAAAAAAAAAAATTACTCAAACACATACCTATCAATAGTAAAATCAGAGAAATTATATGATTTTAGAGTAGCCGCTTAAGTTTTTTTTCCAGTGCTGTATACAGGTTTGAGGCTTATTCTGCTGTCCGGAGAAGGTGTATGACCCAGCAGTACCGTATGTACAGCCAAACAGAAATGTTAATAATTGTGGGATGTAAGTAAAATAAACTGAACAAAGTATACACACGTACTCGCACACTCTTTACTTAACAAAATCCTACATGTTACTGGATTTAGGCTGTCACAATGCAATAACTAATCTCTGTTTTAGTCACCAAAAATGTTGATTCTTTGTGGATCAGAGACCACATGATGAACATTACAAAAATAAACAGTATTTTCCTTCATTTTCATACCAAGCACAGAAGTTTCAGCATCTGTCTGAACTTTAAGACATGTTTAGCCCTTGAATGTCAACAACTTAATCTAAGATGTTCTAAGATTTTGTACAATCCCCCGACTATGTTTGCAGATGGCTGCTTTGCATGCTCAAACGTGTGCAGCTACGACACTGAACTCTATCTAACGCCCCCTCACCTGTTTCTTGTACAAAAAACCTGTATAATATATTCATCGGGTAACACAAGGTCAGGTTGAGGTAGCAACTCATCCCTTGGGTTATTCCTTTATAATGACTTTTTTGGGCGGGCAGGACAGTTCCTACAGACTTAACTATGCTTCATTGAGAGGAGTTTTTGCTGCTTGTGCTCAGCAGAGTAATGAGACATTTCCAGCTACCTCGGCTCCCAAGTTGACAGCGTCACTGACTGGTGGTCCACTGGGAGGTCTTGTTAGGATGTTGGGCTATAATTGCACAATAAGTTGGCAGGAGAGACATAATAACAAAGGGTGTGGCTGAAGGAACGTGTTTTAGTATCTTGTGGATGAGTTGACAGTATTTTCAATACCTCCTACTAATGGGAAAGTGTTGTTGCAGGCTAGTATACATATTTTGTCAACTAATGGACAGTTACTGCCATTAATGCTTTGAAGCAGCGAACAAAACTCTCGCCTTTGATCCATCTGAATAATAGGTTCCCTCTACTTCTTTTCATGCTCATTTATTTTGTGAAACAGCTGTAGGACAAATGATTGATTACTATAAAACCTGTCAGGCCTCTCTCTCTCCCCCAACGTGAAGACTCCCTGTGCCAAGAATAGATCTAAAGACTGACAGCTGCCTCTCCCATAGGAGACCTAGCCTCTCGCTTGTGCTGATTCGTGCCAATGCCTACACATGTGGAGGTGTGAGCATATAATACCACAGAGGTTTGGGTACACTTGTCAGAATCAGTCTGCCTTGATTGAGTGAAAACAATATGTCTCTGGAACAGTCATTGAGGTGCATGTTTACTATCTGTTCCCTTCTTTGTACAACCCAGTCATCAAAATGAAATGCTGCCATTGGATGTTACTGAAAACCATGGATGAATTTAATCACATTTCTGAACCAAAAATAGGGTTTATATCAGGATTTCTGAATACACAAACATTCCTAGGACTGTTTCCACATGACCATGTTCATATTCACATTCCGATACTATTCCAAATATGACATTATGTTTTTGGAACAGGTCATGTAACCAGCCTATTGCATTATTGCTGTTCTTTGTAGATTTATACAGAACATTCAGAATATGTGTCTCAGTAGGGATTTTTATGGCATTTTTTAATACCTGTCTCCTGTTTACAGTCAATTCTACACATTGAACACAAACCGAATAGCTAACAATTTGAAGGGATATGCACAGATATGTGGGCAGCAGAAAAGCCCACATTTTTGGACAGAAAGAGAAGCACACCTACTTTTAAACATTATCAAACAATGTGGATGTCAACAAGGTTTTGGATGTGAGCAAATATTGTGAAGGAAAGACAGTCACTGAAGGGATGAAGGCAGGAAGAATAAGACAGCCGCTGGTTCAAAACTTTGAATAAATCCTTTTTTGATAGTAATATGCTGAACAAGCATAACAGTGGAATATTGTGTTTCATTAGTTGTACACACAGCTTAGCAGGGATATGGAAATACTATATTTTCGAATAAGTGTGCATGCAAATGTAATCAGTGTCTAAAAGAAATTATGTCCATATCTAATTGTTTAGCTATTTTTTATGAATGCAATTAGGTGAAGACACTAGGGTTCGCTTTAAAAATCAGCCGAGATGCAACTGAAAAAAAGGTCCTACTCTTCTGTAATGTTTACTATCTTAAACTACTTTATAATGCAAACCTCAACACCTAAAGGTGTTTTGAACCTCCATATATGATTCTTGGATTTTTCAAATGAAACAACATCATTCTCTGGACAACAAAATGCTGAAAATTAAGTTTAAATTTTGACAAACTTTCACATCCTGTAATAAAGCACCTCTACATGTTTTTTTTTGCTAAATTCCTCTAGAGGAAAATGCCACAATTTTAATGCCAGAGCTTACCTTCCCACGTGCAAATGTTCCACTAAAACAAGTTCCTAGAGACAGTATACTAAAAGTGCTTGGTTTAAAGAAATACTAATGAGCCAGAGTATTTTCCCCCCATTCAAGAATGGTAATAGGCTCAGGCAGACCTTTCTCCTGCATTGACACAGCACTAAAACAAGGTGGAGAGACAGGTCTGGCTATGAAACACTACTTTGAACTGTGTGATGTCCAGTATGGTGTAACATGGTGTTCCAGTACTCATATATTCACAGAGAAAAGTAGTTTAAGCAGCTTTCCCTCTGTCTAACAGAATACAGTAGTAGATTGTCTGTGGGGGATCCCACATATAAAGAATTGACACACTACCAGCTCAATGTCAACTCCACAACTAAGAACAAAACCTTTGAATTATTCATGTGATCCTATGTGCCAAGGAATGGAAGCAATACTCCCACCATGGCATGCAGGATAGATAAAAGACAGCGCAGGGTGTAGAGCATTGGCGGCACTGACTGCCTTTCACAGAAGTGGTGAATAACTGTCAAACTGTGGAGGCAGATGAAGGGCGTTTTCCGAGCTTGGACAAATTTGATCCAGGTTGTACCTGAATGATTGTGCCAGATGAAGGATGATCCAATACTCCTACTGCATACATTAGCATTTGGCAGGAAGTTCACTTTAATGTTCTTTATTTAAGGAAATTCCAAGTGCGGCCTTGCTCACTATGTTGCATCTCTGAAGTGGTTAACCTTGCCAGGATATATCAATATACAGGTGAAAAGAAACTGAACTGGGCAAGCAGTACACTCAAGAAAAAGGAAATTCAAGAACAGAAAAAAGCCTTGTGTTTGTGAAATAATTCTTATTGTATACAAAGGAAAATAATCTTGTCAGCCATGTTTTTTTTAAATATATACAGGGTGGGGAAGGAAAATTTACAATATTTTGAGGCAGGGATTGAAAGACAGTGTATGACCAATTAGTTTATTGAAAGTCATGAGAATTTATTTGCCACAAGAAAATTTACATAATAGAAAATGTTTTTATTCTATGTGTCCTCCTCCTTTCTCAATAACTGCCTTCACACGCTTCCTGAAACTTGCGCAAGTGTTCCTCAAATATTCGGGTGCCAACTTCTCCCATTCTTCTTCAATAGTATCTTCCAGACTTTCTCGTAATAGTTTTGCTCATAGTCATTCTCTTCTTTACATTATAAACAGTCTTTATGGACACTCCAACTATTTTTGAAATCTCCTTTGGTGTGACGAGTGCATTCAGCAAATCACACACTCTTTGACGTTTGCTTTCCTGATTACTCATATGGGCAAAAGTTTCTGAAAAGGTATGGATAATAGTGTTAGGTATGATTATGACATCAATATATGTTTGGTTTCAAAACAATTGACAATTGCCTGCTGAGAAAAAAACAACTAAATGTTCATTGTAAATTTTGCTTCCCCACCCTGTATGTAATCTCATTTTAAGATTTAAACTTCAGCTGCGATGAGTTCTACTGTTCCTGTCTGGTATGACAACAGCTAATCAGTTTTTTAAAGGTAAAACAACAGATGAAAATGGAAACAGTTGCGCAAAAATTCCATAGACAGACATCCTGTTGGGTGCAGGACAAGGGTCCAAGATGTTTTTTTTTACAAGTCAGGACCCAATACTATCTGTACATCCACATGAAAATGAATGTACTTGTCATTTTGGCATAACAATACCCAAGGAAAATAAAATCTACTTGTTTTACCCCTTCTGGAGCATATAAAAATATTTTTCTTTGTTTTGTTCTGGAAAAAATAATCCTTAAAGTAAAATATATCCAATTTTGTTAATCGTCACCACCTTTATCATGCTAGATTAAAGCACTAAAACTTAAACAATGCTTTGCAGACATTACTCCCACAACGTCATTTTAACAACATTCAGTTTATCCTTACATTCTTAATAGAAAACTATTTAATTGAACCCTAAACCTAACTCTAGCATTTAGAATTTGGGTTTGGCTCATAACAGAATAAGTGTAATGCAAAAATGCATGTGTTAAACTTTCTAAAAGGGAACATTTTTAATGAAATCTTTCATCTTATTATGAAAGAACATCGGTTCAATTGTAGCTCAAATATAACCTTCCACCAGGTAACCTGCAGTAGGTTTAGGGTTACATTTGAGTCATGCGATGTAATTAAGGATGCGTTTCAGCCACATTATAATAATAGAAAGTAGAAGATGTTCCATTTTAAATGAAGTCTAATATATACTTTTACCTTACACTTCCTCTGTGATGAGGCTAATCTTAACCTTAGGTCAGCATAATAGTCCCATAAAAACAATGAATATTAAAAGCCATTTTTGTCTAGACCTTTCGTCTATGTTGAAGAAATCTAGCCAATCTTAATGTGTTTACCCCGAGATTAGGCTATTTTTTGCTTAGTAAAAGACAATTCAAGACTCTTGGGCTCGTTTCTGGTAAGGTTGTTTTGCAGTGTGGAGCTGGCCATCAGTTCCATATGACATCAGACTGACAAGTGGCATTGCACGTAATCAAATCAGGAAGCAGAAATGCACCCAAGGAAAAGATGCCACCTGAGTGCCACTGAAATAGCAGGGGTGCTGTGTGGATTTGATGAAGCTGTGATCTCAGTCTCCAGTCTTTCCATCTGGAGTATGAAGCCTAGATCTCACTCTGTGCTCCTCTGACCCTCTCTCACACCTTCCCTGCTTGTTAATTGGCTAGATGGGGGAGATTATAAGGCCCCTGGGAGACGGTTGCTAGGATATTGATGGCAGTCACAGGACGGACATGGGTGTGGACATTTCCTGCTTCTGCTTGGTGTTAAGGTCCCCATATTTTGCTGAAAGGATGTCAGTAGCTTCATGTTTTTAAACATAGGACGATATTACATATCATTTGCTTGGCATCAAAGGGTGATAAAAACAGCAGAGCAATTACTCAGATAAAATTGTATGTGAATGCACAATAACTTTAATATTTTAAAAATGTGGCTTCATGCTACTCTGCAAAAACAGATCTAATACAAACACAGGTAAACAGATTCAAAATTCCTTTTTTTTGTCAATTCACTAGATGCACAAGACCTCCTCACCTGCAATTTAAAAAAAAAGAGGTAAAAAAAAAAAAGATAGAATAAGAATAAATAGATGGTATAAAAGATAAACTAAAACAGAATGTAAAAGATACAAATCAAACATTAACACACATTTTTCATCAACACACTGTACAAACATACAGCAAAGAACTGTCTCTGAATTACCATATTCTTTTTTAAGGATATCCCCTAAAGAGTTCCCCAAAGACATAATTTACTCACGGTAACAGACTGACCAGAGGGCAAATCAATATCAGCAAGCGACTGTTTGTACACTTCAGCACAAGCATAAATCTCTGTCCAACAACATCAAGTGCCAGTGCACACTTTCACAGCAGCAGGTCTAGTGTTGCCTTAGGAGCTATTTGAGTGCATGAGTGGTGGGGACACTGCCATCACCTCCATATGGCGACTACGGCCGTGAGCCTGAACACATATGCTTACTGTAAGACCGGGCACAACGGATTGGCTGGAATTATGCTCTTTTAATTTTACTGTTTACTGAAAGCAAAAAAAAAAAAAAAAAAAAAAACATAGGCTGTGAAAGGTCAACTATACAAAAGAATCTTTTAAAAACACTTAAACAGTATGTAAAGAAGCATATGCAAGGCAAGGCAGATTTATTTGTATAGCACAATTCATACACAGGGCAATTCACAGTGCTTTGCAAAAATGGAAAAGACATTGGTTAAAAACACACAATAACAATTTAAACATAATCAATAAAACATAAATAATAATCAATTAAAACAAAGTAAAAGAGTGTAGATAGAAGCCTTTCAGTTGTTATACAGGGTGGGGAAGCAAAATTTACAATATTTTGAGGCAGGGATTGAAAGACAGTATATGACCAATTAGTTTATTGAAAGTCATGAGAATTTATTTGCCACAAGAAAATTTACATAATAGAAAATGTTTTTATTCTATGTGTCCTCCTTCTTTCTCAATAACTGCCTTCACACGCTTCCTGAAACTTGCGCAAGTGTTCCTCAAATATTCGGGTGACAACTTCTCCCATTCTTCTTTAATAGTATCTTCCAGACTTTCTCATAATAGTTTTGCTCATAGTCATTCTCTTCTTTACATTATAAACAGTCTTTATGGACACTCCAACTATTTTTGAAATCTCCTTTGGTGTGACGAGTGCATTCAGCAAATCACACACTCTTTGACGTTTGCTTTCCTGATTACTCATATGGGCAAAAGTTTCTGAAAAGGTATGGATAATAGTGTTAGGTATGATTATGACATCAATATATGTTTGGTTTTAAAACAATTGACGTAGTGCCTGCTGAGAAAAAACAACTAAATGTTCATTGTAAATTTTGCTTCCCCACCCTGTATGCACAGTTGAACAGAGCTGTTTTCAGCCTGGAATTAAACATTGTCAGTGTAGAGGTCTGTCTCACATCATCAGGAAGACTGTTCCAGAGTTTAGTTACATAGAACTGAAACACAGCTTTACCCTGTTTAGCCCTGACTCTGGGCACCAGTAAAAGACCAGTCCCTGAGGTTCTCAGGGTCCGAGATGGTTCATATGGGACCAACATGTCACAGATGTACTTTGGTGCTAGATCATGGAGAGACTTATAAACGAGCAGAGCTGTTTTAAAGTCTATTCTCTGAGCCACCGGAAGCCAGTGCAGAGATCTGAGCACAGGACTAATATGGTCGTACTTCCTGGTTCTAGTCAGGACTCAAGCAGCAGCATTCTGGATGTACTGCAGCTGTCTTACAGCTTGTTTAATGTAGAGGGAAATTCTTTTGGATGTCGCCACAAAAAATAGTTCTGGGTCTTTATGGGTTAACCTGGGCAGTTATGAAGTATGTCTGAACTCATTAACATCTAGTCAAAAGATTTTTTCCATCCATTATTTATTAAGGGTACTACATTTAACAGTTCAACCACATCATTGTATGGTCTCCACCTCTAAACTGGCATAGTACAATATGTATTGGGGATTGTGGATGACAAATACTTTACCGGCTGCTCAGGGGTTTCTGGACTTTTCAACCTCAGCCTATACTGTCTGCTTTACAGCAAGAATTCTCTCAAATTTTCAGAGGTTCAAGCCATTTTTTAACTTGTTTCCTGCTCACTCTGTCAACAGTTCAGTTGCTACAGGATGGTGCCATGAACAAGCTTCCGGCATTTACAAGATATTTCATTCTCTAGTGAGGACATCAACAGAGAAGCTGCAGACTATTTTTATTCTCTGCATAGTAATATGCCATGGTTCCTCTGTTTCCCATTTCTTCTGTAAAAATGTAGGTCTATTGTTTGTGTAAATTATAAGCCATTGAAGCTCAGCACTGGCTTGAACCGATAAATTCAAACATAGCCTAGTTTAAATTGAATTTTTAATATGGGATGGAGGGTTGCACCACACACAGGTGTAAATTACTTAAATTTAATACCTAGCCCTTAGCAGTCCAGTTGGCATGGTGTGTCATTTTGAAGGGTGAATAACTTGAAGGGAAAGGCATGAATCGACTATTTTGTGTTGAGAACATAAACCTGACATTTATGATGACTTGATGATTTACATTTGGTTATTCAAGATACAGAGAACTACTGACCGGCTGGCAGTAACCTGCAACATCTAATCAAATCTAAATATGACATCAGAAACTAATGTATTGATGGCACACCAATAAGAGCCAAATCTTTCATTTGAGTTAACTTAGTAATTACCTTTGTGTGTTGTATGTATTGTAAAGTCACTATTTCATCTCCCTAATGCTACAAGTTACACATAGACATCATTCATCAATACTTCATTTATACTGTCATGGCTTTGCCAATCCAACATAAGGGTAAACATATAACATGATGACCTGAATGGTAAACATGATAGAATACACTAAAAGTTTAGTGATACATAACCCTGGACTTACGATATCTGCAAGTGACTGAGATCTTCACTCATTTTAAGTTCACCCTCATGTTATTGCGTACAGGGGTTGCACAACTGTAACAGTTACACTGCTCCTCCTGTAGGTTAAAGTGGAGTAGCCCTTTTAGTGCTGAAAGACTCTACAGAATCATTCTAAACAGATTTAAACTCACCAGCACAGCTACATGAAAACCCATCAACCCCTGGCGCAACACCCTCTGTAAAACAAAGTACATAGCATTTCCACCTATTTTGAACAATGCCAAGATAGCAGCATGGACACATGCAGCAGCTCTATGCTCTGTAAATGAAACAAAACAAACACTCTTTTTTGTGTATTTATTTAGTGTTTTCATATGTTCGTATGTTTATGCAGCAACGGCAACTGTCTTAGAACCACATATAGCTGCGAGGCACTTTTCACCATCAGATAGAGATGTGGAAAATTTTACATGGACTACTCCAGTAACTTCAGCAGCTTTCCTGTAGAATTAGTCCGATCACCAACTGCTCTGTGAATCGCCATTCCAACCAGAAGGAGACACAGGCAGTGCTGTGAAAGGAAACAAAAGTGAGGTCGAAGGGCTAGCGTACAGGCTAGGCTAAACAACACTCCCAGCACACCTTCTCTCCCCAGCATATTCTTTGCAAACGTCTGCTCTCTAACCAACAAAATGGATGAAGTAAGGCTATGGACTGAAACGTAAAGGACTATAAAGGACTGCTGTGTTCTGATTTTTGTGGAAACATGGCTCAAGGTAGAAATCCCCAGTTGTAGCGCTAACTAACCGAATGGATCATACACAGAACCCCGGTAAGGAGAGGGATGGCGGGTTCTGTATCTATGTCAATAAAGACTGGTGTACCAACCACACTGTACTAGAGAGCTACTGTTCACTGGACTTGGAATATATTCTGCTGAATTTCTGTCCATCTTATCTGTTGTGGGAGTTTCCTGTTATCATCATGGCTGTCTACATTCCCCCACAAGCTAACACTAAGCTAGTGCTAGCACAGCTACTCTCAGCCATCAGCAGACAGCAGGATGCTCACTGTGCTCAACTAGGGGCTCCAACACTCTAGACCAAGTGAACACCAACATGAAAGACTCATACAGAGAATTCCCCAACCACTCTCTTGGACATTGAGCCTGTTTACATGACCTTAACAGTCTGATGACTGGGAATAATCGGATAATTGCAGATCTAATGCATTCACATGAACTTAAGAAATGGAGTAATAAAAAAGCCTGGTTTAGTTGCCTCAGCCCATTATCGGATTTCTTTTGAAGTACATACGTGTAGTGTAGTGATGGTAGACTTAAACTTCCTGTTGTCTTCCACTGATGTTTGACTATGTAACTTCCATTCTCTACGATTTTCGTGTTTACACGTGCACATGCAAAAGAATGAAGTAAAGCAGATTAACCTGTATACACGGAGGAAGACATGGGAGTATTGGGGAGAAATCCTTGTGTGTTCATCTGTTTTTTCATAAACAGATAACTCCCATTATCTGATCAAACATATCAGATTATATATATATATATATATATATATATATATATATATATATATATATATATATATATGGGATGCAAATTATCTATCTATCTATCTATCTATCTATCTATCTATCTATCTATCTATCTATCTATATCTATATCTATCTATCTATCTATCTATCTATATATATATATATATATATATATATATATATATATATTAGGCCTGTAATGGTACACGTACCGAACTGAACCATTTCGGTACACACCTGTTCGATTCGGTACACAGCTGTATGATGAGAAAAAGAAAAAGGAATGAAAGATGTCGTTCAATGTGGAACTTTAAATCCGCGCAAGTTTTACACGGACTTAATAAAGGAGCACACATTGGCCCGAAATATGAAATAGCAGTTGATATAAGGTTTGAAAAAAAACAACAAATATGATGTGAACCTGGAAGGAAGAGACTGAAGACCCTCCACCATCATTACAGTCCAGTTTGGATCAGTTCAGGTTCAGGTGAAAGACAACAACGAGGAAACAAACATTAATAAGACGGACGTTGTTTGGCCCCTAGGAAGTACGGTAGTTCTAAAACACTTACACTAGCTCTGTCTGCCTGTCTGTCTATCACGCACGCTGTATAATACAGGAATAAATAGAACGTTGAAAGTCTGTAAGGTTTCACTTTCGTTTCATGACAGCATTCGTTACGTTAGTTATGGACCGCACCCCCAGGTAATATAACTGCGCGCCCCCCCTACCCCCTGGCTCTGCCAAAAAAAAAAAAAAAAAATCCCCCATGCACACAGGCACACACAAATACACACAGTGGCCTAAACAGTTTGTTCTCTGCCTAAAATAAATAATTTGGTTCATTGTGTTGTCAGTGTTTCTCTTCAGTTTGTTTAAACAGAATACCAGTTTACCCTCTTGTTAATGTTGCACTTCATGTGGAATTTTTATGTTATTTTTATGCAGAATGTGAAATGACAGAACTGTGATTAGATTTTTCTTGTTTGTTCAAAACTACCTTTCAGGGAAAAGTGCAATACTAATGTTCAAAATACATTTAGTAATATTAATAATTTATTTTATTTTCTATTTGATTTGTGGCAGCAGAATTATATCATTCCTGTTTTTCTATATTCTATTGTCTCCTAAAATTGAGGGAAAAATGTTAAAAAATTCATAAATGCATTAATAGACATTTTGAGGGGTTTTCTTTCCTCCCGTACCAAACCGAAAAAAACCGAACCGTGGCTTTGAAAACCGAAAATGTACCGAACTGAAAATTTTGTGTACCGTTACAAGCCTACTATCTATCTATCTATCTATCTATCTATCTATCTATCTATCTATCTATCTATCTATCTATCTATCTATCTATCTATCTATCTATCTATCTATCTATCTATCTATCTATCTATCTATCTATCTATCTATCTATCTATCATTAATCGTAAACCCTTATTGATCAATTAATGATTAATTGATAAGCGGCGATTTTCCTAAGAACCTGAATATAGATAGATAGATAGATAGATAGATAGATAGATAGATAGATAGATAGATAGATAGATAGATAGATAGATAGATAGATTCTTGACTGTTTCATAATTTTATAACTGATGTGCGTATTTTACGTGAGCACTTTCCAGAACATAAATCCATTAATCCAATATTTCATTGCACTGTACAATGGCACTCTGCAATGACAATAAAGCTTATTCTATTCTATTTTATTCAGCTCTATATCAACTTGCCACAACTAGCCACCACCTTCTACTGAATTTCCATCATGTGACAGCAGGTACCTTGGGGTCACTATCAGGTAATACCACCTCCACCAAAGTGCCAGGCAAGCTCATATAATACTAAAATGTGATGCAAAGCTATGCAGATCACAGGTTTGACAACCCAGAATATACCAAGGGGCAAGGATCATGGGCCCAAAGTGATACCAGCTATATTCTTACTAATAAAAACTACTAAAACTTCTCTTCATTTTGAAAATTACAACTTACCGTTCCAAGTTTCCTCCATCAGCAGTTGGGTTGCCCATATCTGTACTTGTACTGAAGATAATATCACAATATGTTGCAATGTCATGATGATCTGCTACACTGAGGATGTACTGTACCCCATAACAAACCCAACGAAAGTTGAACGGAATCCAATTGATGCTGTGATTGGACACATATTTACCATACAATATCTGTATTTTTACAACTGATGCATTAGTAAATAAATATCTGATTATTATCTACTTATTGTATGGGCCCATATCCATAATGTCCCACTTCTCTTACACTGTATGTTTTGTGCTATTGTACTTTGTGAAATTGTTTGTGTAAGAACTGACACTGAAGTAGATTTTGAAATATTACCAACAAGCCTGGCCTCTACAGCGGGGGTGTCAAACTCATTTTAATTCAGGGGCCATATTCAGCCTAATATGATCTAAAGTGGGCCGAACCAGCAAAAATAATAACATAATAATATATAAATAATGTCAACTTCAAACTTTTCTCTATGTTTTAAAGCAAAAAATGTAAAATTACATTATGAAAAGGTTTCAATCTATAAACTATCCTTTCGAACAATGTGAATAACATGAACAAACTGAAAACATAAGTGTAATTTTAACAATATTCTGCCTCAGTTTATCATTTACACATGTATATTATAACGTACAGATCACAGTGGATCTACAAACACAAAACATTTAATAACAGGCAGAATCTTGTTAGAATTGTACTTACTTCTCTTAAGGTTATTCACTTTTTTGCGAAATTATACTTTTAGTGTAAATACATGAAAATATTCGCATTTACAAAGAGAAACATTTGGAGTTGTCATTATTTATATGTTATTATGACAGTATTTGACTGGTCCTGCCCACTTGAGATTGAATTGGTCTGAATGTGGAACCTGAACTAAAAGGATTGTTAATATCTTAGTGCAATTTTTGCATTTCACAAATTCCTCCCAAGGGCTGGACTGGACCCTTTGGTGGGCCGGATTTGGCCCCCGGGCCGCATGTTTGACACCTGTGCTCTACAGGAAATACAATGCAATCAATATCAATTAACTATCTTTGAAAACACCTTGACAATGTATGCTCATTCCAACTTGTTCTAACTCTGCCATTACCATGTGGCAGTCATCAGATCTTTCTTACGCCCTGTCATCTTAGTCGCTGAAAATACAAGAAGTGACATCACAAGGAATATCATTATGCATAAATGAGCCACCCACCGCCTTAGATTCCTCCATAAATTAACAAGGAAGAAAAGAACAAAGCTTCCAAGGAAACAGGGACTATATAGCTATATTAAGTCTTACTGCTTTGTGAAATGTGAAAAGGGTTAATGGGTGGCTCATAGTGAATAGAATATTACTGCTGGTTTGATCAGGTAGAGTAGGAGGTCTGAGGTGAGGGAGAGAACACACGCACACAAAAAAAAACATGCCACACACAGGCAGAATTCTGTGATCGCAGTGGGGGGTGTGAGCCATAAAAACTGCCACCCTCCATCTGAAGGCACCGAGATAAATGAACGCACCCCTCTGTGTTTCTGCTCTTTGATTTCACTACTGCGCTGCTCCAGGTAAACATGAGAAGAGAGAGAGGACATCGATGCCACTGAGCATGTGATTCACATGTATATGGATTCAGATTTTTCTCACACTCTCTTCTCTCCAGACAATGTTTGTGTGATATGTCCCTTTACATGGATCCAAATCAAGCAGAAACAATCAAGAAAAACTGTTGAAGCTTGTAACTTGACATGCCATCACCATCAATAAACATAAATATTTTTTTTCTCCTCTGTCATCAATCCTCAATCTATGAACACAACACGATCAAACAGCTTTTCTTCAAGAGCCTCTGTATGTGGAAACAACAAAATTGGATTAAGTGTGTGCATCAAGTTTGATTGAACAAGTGTCCAAAGGAGCCAATCGATTCTTTCAATGTCATTCGGAAGAAAAAGAGAAGAGTTTTGCTCTTATTATTGGTCTATAGCACAGGTGTCAAACATAAGGCCCGGGGGCCAAAACCGGCCCTCCAAAGGGTTCGATCTGGCTCCCAGGATGAATATGCAAATTTTACACAAAATACAATGACAATCAAGTTGTACTGATCACAACGCTGAATTCTACTTTTTTCAGTTCCAGACACCTGTTACTAAATGTTTTGTGCATTTTCAGATCCACTGTGAACTGTAAGTTGTAATATACATGAGGAAATAGTAAGCTGAGGCATAATGTGGTTAAAATTGCAATTATTTGTCTGAGGAAATTTCAGGTTGTTCATGGAAGTACAGGTTATTCACATTTTTTGTTTGAGGATAGTCTGTAAATGTAACACTTTATTATACTAAAGCAAAAAATAACATTTAGAGTTGTCATTGTTTCTAAGTTATTATACTATTATTTTACTGGTTCGGCCCACTTGAGGTCAAATTGGGTGTATGTGGCCCCGGAACTAAAATGAGTTTGACACCCCTGGTCTAGAGTCTTTGATGACCCCTAACATTTTAGAGAATGTTGGTATATCTTCAAACTAAATTATTATTATTGTTATTATTTTAATTTGTTATGCTGAATACGGTGTTACTGTTTGTAAAAGAGAAAGTCAAAAATGTAAGTAGTAAATCAGTTTTATCTTGACAATCAATATCTTTGATTAAAAAAACTATTTTCTGAGTTTATTTAATCAAAATGTCCTTTTCCATGAGAATTACCAATATTGAAATGTTGATATCAGAAGAATGAATGACAACAGAATAAAATAGTTTGTTTTGTGTTTCAAAGTTCTGAGTGATGTTCTGTCCTTTCTTTCAGTGTATTCAATGTTCACATACATTTAACACAATGTTTTCAGTGGGCCTTCAAAAATTAGTGGATATGATCAAAAATGATGGCCCTGGCTGCCAACCTATTATTAGCAATCTGGTGGGAAAGTGTTAACATCAAGTCCAAAGGTTTTTTTCTCTCCATTATTTATAAGGGTACTAGCTCAACAATATAATTTAACTTACTATCTCTAAACCAGCATAATACAGTACATATGGAGGATTCTGGATGACAGATACTTTTCTGGCTGCTTAGGGGTTTCTAGGCTTTTCAACTTCACATCTCAGATACAGTCTATTTTACAGCAAGAATTCTCTCAGAATTTCAAAGGTTCAAGTTGAGGGAAAAAAAGTTAACATGTCACGCTTGTGTAATGCCGACACCTTCCTCACTTCCCTCCTCGACCCTGGTCGTAACATCTGGATGGTGACACAGTGGAGGTTTAATCAGGGCCGAGCATCGAGACAGGAGGACAGGAGTTTGCTGAATCCATTAAATATGGATTAGCGTGGTAATCGCTGGAGAGTGGGACAGGAGGGCAGAGGGGTATGGGAGGACTGCCAGGTGGGCGAGCTGCTACAACATGAACCACAACAGAGGAGAGAGTAAAGATTGGTGTGGCGGCAGAGCCCTTAAAATGCAGACTCAGGGTTAGCCTGTTGCAACTACAATGCTAACTTAGGGCTCCATCTGTTAAAGAGCAAACAAAGGCACAAATGTGACTGAGGGCTGTGTCTGAGTGCTCCCAGCAGCAGGAACAAGTGAGTGTCTGGGATTTGTTTGTTTGCGTCTGTGTGCCTGTACACGTAGCCAACGGAGGCCACTGGCTGTAACAGCACAGTGTGCAACGAGGGAATGGATGTGGGCTAATGATGTTGCAGAACAGATGTGTCTCACTCATGTGTTGGATATTAAACGCAGAGGATGCAGGAAGGTGAAAGCTAGACCACAACCTCCCCCGAATAAACAGATTTTCACACTGCTTCTGCCAGTAGATTAGAAAAAGGAATAGATATGATAGATTTGTAACGTGTTGGCAGTAACTTGGCTTTGAAATGTTCTCTGTTACCAGGTGTTCACATCTAAAATACATTCTTTGGTGCATTTGCATGTTCAACAGGGCAACCTAGGGTCACATGGTCGGTGCAGAGCCCTATGTCAGGGGTGGGATAGCCCATGCAGCTATTTACCCCCAAGCACAAAATTGTATCTGTGCCTTTGGCGGTGAGGTAAACTAACTACAGTCATATAGAAGTCAGCAAGTTAGCTTTATACAGTTGAGTGACAACAGAAGGACACATACTGCCAGCTGCTGAAAGAAAAATTTCTGTGAAAAACAAAATAATTAGGAAATAGGTGGAGGAGGAAAACGGCAGATGTACTACACATAGAAGAGGACTATCAGACTACAACTAGTCCAAGAACATCTATGCTGAAGAACAACAGCTCCCTGGAGTGATTGCCTGTTTCAGTGTTTTTGACACTGTCCCTTCCCCAAAGAAGAATTGAGGAACATTCTGCCCCTTTCATTGGAATTGTAGTGTAATTGATTTACAGATTTTAACCCACTCTTTTTCCCAAATCCATACAAGTAATGATTTGACCCAATGTTGACAAATAGCATTGTTCAGACATGGCAGGAAACTGACTTTGTTTAAAGTCTACTCTGCTTCAAGGTAAAAATGTACAGGAAAATTAAGTAAATGATAACTGTGATACAATAATAGCAGTTAGCTACCTGTGAAAAATACATTAATGTATTATTATTCATTAATCTACTTTTCTCTATCTACACAATGATCTCAACCCTTTTGCCCTCTAAGGACTCAGGAAGTCTAGAATTTGATGTTGGTGAAATGCACCATCTTTGTGTATAGACGATCTTTGCCTACACCTCCTCAAGGGAGTCAAATGGAAGGAGCTGTTCTGTGCAGTTGTGACAGTCTTTAAAGTGATCACTGCAGCACATATCTAATGTGTTCTGACAATTGTGGAGTCGACAGCAATTTCAACAGTAAAATAAAGTGGGAACGAGTGTGTTCATATGAGTAGCTAATTCAATCTGCTGTTTCATCACAGCGAACCATGTTGCACCAAGAGTTGACCAACTTTTTCATTGGATGACACTCTGTGCCAGGAGAGGGATAAAATAAAAGAAGATTAATGACAATCGGTCCATTTTCTCATTAACAGAGCTTATTAAAATACTAAAACCAACAATAAATTCAATCTATTCTCCTGAGGTGCAGCCAAAGTCTGATAAAACTAATTTTTCTGCCCCACACATCTTAGTCTCCAATTAAAAACAATATATTCAGAGAAAAATTGCCCATAGGTGTGAATGTGAGAGTGACTGTTTGTCTCTATATGTCAGCCCTGCGATGAACTAGCGACTTGTCCAGGGTGTACCCCGCCTTCGCCCCTATGTAGCTGGGATAGGCTCCAAGCGACCCCCGTGACCCTAGTGAGGATAAAGCGGGTTCAGAAAATGAATGAATGAATGAATATTCAGAGATGCAGAGTCGATCAGCTGGTGACAACAATCAATCAGTTTTCAGGTTGATCAGCCTTGATTGATGACCATTCCATCTCAAATCACAGTCTATGAGTTCAAATTTCCACACACTGATCCATACTACAGTCCCTGTCATGCACATAGCATCACAGAAGTCATAGAGTGAAGAACCAACCTAAAGGCTCAGTCACAAATGCTGTTATGAAAGGCTATGAACACTGTGCAAACGATTTATGGACCATTTCATATGACCGTCTCAAGGCGGACTTATAAGAATGGAGAGTTCATAGACCATTCCTAAGTTTGTAGCTAGGTGGATGATTTTGTGTAAGATTTTCTACGAATGCACTATGAAATCCCCTTTTGTAGGGCACCCTAACGAATGCCTTAGAAAAAACCTAAGAACAATGCACAATGTTCGTGGATCAGGAGGCCATTCCAGAACCATATGTTCCTGCAGTGGCTGCAAGTAGATCACAAGAACACATTACGTTGTTATTAGGGGCCCCTTCCGGCATTCACACGAACAGACGTACAGATAGATATTCACACGGCGTTCTTAAGGTGGACATAAGGTGTTCCTATAGGCAGTAGTACGTCAACTGTGCAACATTCATGGCGTTCTTAGAGGGTGTTGTATACAAACTGTCAGGACAGAGTGAATGACTGGACTCAAATGCATGGTGCTGAAGGAAAAGTGTTTTAGTAACAGAAAAATAAACATAAAGAAACAACACAAAACCTGGAGGGAGACAGTGCAGAGGCCTCAGGGTGATGAGGATCTGGGTGATGGAGAGAATGTGTGTGATGGACAGTTAGGGTTTTTTAACATTCAGTTCCCTCTATTATTCTTGTGTATATTTCGTTCTTATACCTTCTACTTCAAATTTCTTCATTTGAGGTCTTATTATGACTCCTAATTTTTATTATGTTTAACGGTGAAGGTCAATATTTCCCAGCATATTCTACAGGAATGTATGTTTCAGCATCATGGACAGCGCATGATCCCAAACACATAAAACCCAAAATGGGTCATAATTTAATCACATTAGTTCATATATCAGTGTTCCTCTACCGTGTACCTTATTACTTTATTATATTACCTATGGAAAAATAACTGGAGGGTAGTAATGAGTCAGATTTCACAGAGTCTCATATTGAGACATATTGAGAGGTGCTACCTCTGTATCCCTGGCCACACCCACCAACGTCTGTTTTCTTTGCATCTTCTTTGGGACATTCTAAAACGCTTAATGTAAAAAAGCTTAACATAGCTTAATGTCTGAAAAGAGCAATCGGTCATCACCAAATTATGTGTGGATATCTCTAATGCTGGGATAGGCTCTAGCACCCCCTTGACCCTCTGGGGCATAAAGCAGTTCATGAGATGAATGAATTAATGAATGAAAAAAACAATACCCTAAGATTAAACTATGTTAAGTTTTTTTTGCACCCATGGAGAGGAAAAGGCTTAATGTGGACAGCATCCATAATTTTGGGGTTTTCGTTTAGATTTCTGCAGAGGTGAAAGTAGACATAATTAGAGATGTCCACATGAACTTTGGTGATGACTGATCACTATTCTGGGGCATTAAGCTATATTAAGCGTTTTTTGTTTATTTTTTTAAACCTTAAAGGTCCTGAACAGAGAATTCGATTAAAGTGCATTGCAGCAACACCTTCGGCCGGAGTTGTTGGTGTTTTTAAGGGACAAAGACTCCGCTTCCCATGAGCACTAGCACCTACTGTCTTAAGGGCATAACTCTGGCCAAGGCATGCATTTGAAGCTAATGACTGAGGAGTAGATCCTCGTTACCACTCTATTTCTTTTTTCAAGACAGCAACTTGCAGGCTGCAAAGTGCCGTTTGAAACAAGACAACAAGCAAACTTCATGAAGTCCATTTGTAGTGTAGTTTATTAACTGGCGTGAAAACGAAAGTGAAACCAAACTGGAAGTCCGACTCCTGCTTCTCTCTTTTACTCTGGAGCTCTGGAGTGTTACACACAGACCAGTGTTTAACAGTCCTGTACAGATAATTTGTTTAAAGTGGACTGCAGCGACACCTTCGGCTGCAATCGGTGGTGTTTTTGAGGGACGAAGACTCTGCTTCCCATGAGCACTAACACCTACTGTCATAAGGGCATAACTGTGGCCAAGGTGTGCACGTTTCAAGCTAATGACTGAGGAGCGGATCCTCTTTACAACTCTGCATTCCTTTTTTCAAACAGTAACTTGCAGGTGAAAAGAAATGTTTGAAACGAGACAACAAGCAAACTTCATAAAGTCTGTTTGTAGTGCACTTTATAACTAGCGTGAAAATGAAAGTGAAACCAAACCGGAAGTCCGACTCCTGCTTCTATGTCTCTTTTCCTCCAGAGCTCTGGAGTGTTGCACACAGACTAGTGTTTTAGACCTGTCCCAATGATATATATTTGCACTAGCTTTTCCACAAAGTATTCAGTCATTTTCATAAATGACTTCAGTCATACAACATCTTCATCATTCTGCATTAGCAGTTCAGTGCTTGCTGCTTCAGCCTTCTGCATTCACAGTATTCTACGTTTAGAATTGTCTTGTTCCTAAAGGACAGTTTAGTATCCAGGTCCCTGCATGAACATTCAACTCCATACAGAACCATTTCTGTCTCACTATCCAAAGCCCTTAGTTTGGGACTGAAACAATGCTCCAAATAAAACAGATTACCGATGTCACCAAGCTAGCCCTGTGGCTAACACAGAAGCATTTACTAAGTGTTTGACTGAGCTACCAACAGACACTATAGTAAAATACAATGTTCCAATGTACATGTATAAAGAACAGAAGCATTCTATACCTGTGTAGGAGGAAGACGGCCAACTCCAGGTCTGTTTTCATTCCTTTTAACTCCCTTAGTTCTATCCATCGGTTCAATGCAGAGGTTTACCAGTGTTTTAGTCTGTGCTCTATCACTCTCCCATTAACCTTTCTTTTTCTTTCTGCCAGTCCAGCTCCAGTGTCCACCATTACAACAAAATAAATCCAAGAAATCCCTTTCTTAAGGAAAAAGGACAGATCTTACTTCTCACTGCTAAACATCCAGTCAGTGTGTTGTTGTCATAGTGACATAAGTCTGCCGTAAAGCAGTCCAGTCTTGTCCAGATGCTGGAAATAGCATTTGGAAATAACCTATTTTGGTGCTGACGATCTCATTTTAAAGTGCAGACTACAATCAGGCATATATATAAAAATGAGACTGTTCAGCATGTTTAAGTGTTTTAGAATGTCCCTCTTCTTCCGCTGCTGCCGGACCAAAACAGCGGCCACAACTGCTTGGTCTTCCTTTTTGTCATCTTGTAGTTGTAGAAGTTTCAGTGTTGTGGGCATTATTGCCATCTTGAATGCGATGATCACGACACAGGACTTTTAGTACACAGCCACTGTTTATATACCGGTCTAAATAGTCTGAAAAAGCATAAGATCTTCCTACCATTGACTTGAGAGTGCTGTGAGTTCCACATTGGGGTGCTGTACAGCTGCCTTATGACAACATAATTCATGAAGTGGCTGTAGATATGATGTAGGAAGGTCCCAAGGCACCCTTATGAAGAAGATGACAACTGCATGGTCTTTGTACAACACAAAATCACATCATTTTCTCACGGAGGCCTCAAGTTGCTCTTGGAATTTGAATGGCAGCCGTACCAACTTTGTAAGATGTCCGTAAGAAACTACTGCTCCCTCCACGAATGTCTACAAACTCCAGATCTTGTATAAACCGGGAGATTTGTACGAACCCATTGTTTGTAAGACGCTTTGTGACTGAGGCTTAAACAACAGATTTACAAAGTGAAATGAAGGTCACTTATCTCTGCAGTAACTATGGTGTCAACTATAGTGTTGTTTTGCAAATGTAAAAACAATAATCTAGGGAAGCTGTCCTGCTGCAAGAGTGAGCCAGACAGCTCCATCTGTATAAAAACAGGGTGGCAAAACATGTGGAGGCGATTATCTGTAGAGAGAACTAGCTCATTTAAAAGTAAATAAAACACCAATTTTCATTATAACACAATTATGGAATTGAATATTCCATTCCTACAATCACCTTAAATCTAAAACACTGGATCTCTAAAGAAAAATGCCAAAAATGTCATTGTATGCGTGTCAGTTGTAAAAACTAAACTTGAATCAGCCAAAATCAGAATCAGGAGGTCATACTAGAAAACCCAGATGATAAACACTGAATAGAAAATGTGCCAATTAAGATACTCAGCATAAAACTGTATTGGTTGCATGAACCAAAAAGGATCTTTGAGTATTAAGTGCATTAATAACTTAAGTCTTTGGATGAGATTTGTTGATAATAATCATGCTATGTTAATTTTATCACACTCCAGATACGATGTAATACAGAAACTCGGTTGCACTCATACTGTGACTATATTTACTGAGCAAGGAATTCTATTTTCTTCCCATCTTCACTTTGGAATTCAACTCACATGAAATTGTCCATCTCTGAGAAGGTTTAAAAAAGAGAATTTCACATGAAAGCGAGTTTCTGTTGGACTTGGCAGAGAGCATTCTGGTTTTGGCCACCATTCTGTTATGCTTCTAGCGATTCCTCAGCCCAGTTGTATTCAGTAGACAAGACCTTGCAGTGTAGAGTGTTTTTCACTCTGAAGAATCCCTTTCAAAGGCACCCCAGTAGGTGGAGGATCAAAGCTACTCAATAGCCACTCTGGACCATCATCTTAAACATCATGTTTTTTGGGGGAATCAAATACTGCTCTGTAATACTTCCCTGTATTCAGCAGTAAGACTGAAGAATGTTAAGGAGTGATTGGAAGACATAAGCCTTTTTGCTTTGATATTGGATTTGGAAAAAGCCTAAAGTAAAGCTATGTTTTTTTGGGTTTTTTTTTTTGGTAAAGATAAGAGGAAAGCTCTACTTTGAACTATTATTGCTCTTATTCTTATTGCCATGTTTCCTCTGTTTGATATTGGTGGCGGATATATAATCCAGACACTGAATCCAGACTAAATTGATGAAGAAACGATCAGAGATAACTGCTAGGAGACAGTATTAGCTCAAAGGCCAATGCGTTGTCTTTGAAGAATGTTTGATGATGGCAGACTGCTTTTTTTTTTTTTTTTTTTTTTTTTTGATTAGAGCAATTTGATAGACATATCAGTCTGTGCAAGCAATATCATGGATGAATCGAACCTGACAGATGGAAATAAATTTCAAATGAAATTGAAGAGTGCTCTTGCCCTCTCATCCTTAAAACCGTGTAGGAACCCCTTCTAATGATGATATACAAAGAACGTTAATAAAGAGAAGAGCCGTGAGTTGATCAATCATAGCATTTGGTGGCAGAGTGCACCGAGGGAAGGCTTATTATTTCCCTGCCTCAACTATTCTGCTCCATCCTCAGAGGCTGCATTCATTTCCACAGTGGGTCTCTGTCACCTCTGCTGCTCTCTTCCTCTTTCGCACCCACTCCATCATCTGAAATCCCCAGGGCTTTTCCTCCCTGTATCTGTCCCTTTTTTTTTCTACCATTCATATTCCTCTGCTTCCTTTTTACAAACAAAAGTATTCGAGCAAGGGTCAGCTGGTATGTGAGAGATATTGGAAATCTTCTTTTGACAAGAGAGCATTCTGGTGTCAAGCACCTCTAAAGGTTAATAGTGCCAATTTCCATGCTGTGGACCAAAGCCTCTGATGATAGGCTATTGCTTTTTATAGAGATGGTCATGCATTTGAGAGGAGCAAATGGGACCTGGTTTGTCTAAACCATCAAATGTTCTTCATCATCCTCATGCATTTTCAGTTTCTCCATTACACTTTCTTTCAAATGGTATCTGAAAACTTGGGTCTTAGGTACTACCCAGTGGCTATTACTCGGCATGTGATGTGCAAATGTTGCTCCCAGCCAGTGTGTTTACAGTTAGCTTAATATTCATTGATCCAGATGTATTATTTCTAAACAAAGTCTTAGTGCGCTGTAGTTCATCAGTGGGCACCATTGGGCAAAACATCCATATTACCCTTTTAGCATATTGTATTTAAACAGATCTGAGAGCAAATGTGACCTCTACAGCTCCAATGGACTGAGTTATGGACTGTTGAAAACCTTCCCCATGAAGCAAGGTTTTGGCGAGGTCCCAAGTATTTTTCAGACAGGTCCGTGGCTTAAATTTGTCACTGACACAACTCAGCTGCTTTACTCTGTGACTCGACATCAAAGCAACACTGCAGCTTCCATAACTGGGATATTTCATTTTTCTACACTGGCATAAAACATATAGATTTAGTCTTTGATTTGGACAGAGAGACATGAGCTGCAGTGTTTTCATATTCTGACACATTTTCTCCTGTTTTCAGTTTTCCCTCCTGCAGATAGTTTTTCAGTTATTAGCTTTTTCTTGTAACCCTTGTTATTATACCATCCCAAATGTACATACAGTGAGTATGTTTAACTGGTGATTTTGTTCTGTGCATTATGATTATATACATTGTGTAATAACAGTAAAAAAATTGTTGTTTAAAAAAAAAAAAATCTTACACCAAGTAAAAGAAAGCCACTACATCATGAAAAGTCATAATTATCGAACTTTTAAATGGTTTTCTGTGCACACAGGACAGAGTAATCAGTATTTATCCAGTGCTCTGTCACAGACGTTTTCTTTTTCATCATTTGGACAACACTTTACATTTGTCCACACAGGCGCCAGCAGGAATTTGGCATTAAGGCAACACAAACAAACATGCAGGAGAGTCAGTGTGACACAGACCAGAGTCATTCTAAAAAGGAGAAATACTACGATCAGCCTGGACAAAATGTGGAACTACTTCAGTAACATGGATGTGGTTTGGGTGTCAAAAGTATGACATGTATGACTGGACTTTACGCCACAGGCTCATCTCCAAACAAACTCAAACACCACTAACCCCATGTTAAACAGTACAGAGTGTGGGTGTGTGTGGATGAGGGACAAAAAGTGCAGTGAAATGCTCAAACAAATGCCAGAGTCAGCCTTTGCGCTTGTTTTTTGTTTGCCATTATCACTGAAGTGACTTCTTTTTACCTATTTTTAGCTAAGCTATTGTCGTCATGCGGCATCCGTCATCGTCGTCATCGTCGTCATCGTCGTCATCGTCTATTGTCTGTCGTCTGTTACAAAAATTTCAATTGTCTTCTTCTCCGAAACTACAATTCCAATTTACTTCAAACTTGGTATACAGCTTCTTTATGATGATGTCAACAAAAGTTAGTGAAATTATTTGGATCCGGATCTGATTCTGGATTTGGTGCAGCTTTGAAAAATTTCCCCATTATAAGAGATAGGAAGTGGATTGATGCAGTAACTTAGTAAATATAAATGATATCAAGTTGAAATTTCTACAGGAGAGCCCTGATGGGGAGATGACCAAAACATAATGGCCACATGCTGATCAGGATCATCCTCTGGATCCGGGAATTTAAAGAAAATTTAACATGGGCTCTTATGGGGAAAAAAAATTAAATCGTCTTTTTCTCCGAAACTACTCTTCTGATTGACTTCAAACTTGGTATACAGCTTCTTTATGATGATGTCAACACCAGGTATTGAAATTATTTTGATCTGGATCTGATTCTGGATTTGGTGCGACTTTGAAAAATGTTCCCATTATAAGAGATGGGAAGTGGATTGATACAATAAATCAGTAAATATAAATGATATCAAGCTGGAATTTGAATTTTTTTACAGATCTGATTGGAATATGACCAAAACATGGGCTATTTCTGTAATATAATAAATACACATAACTGGGTGATAATAAATGACATCTGGATACATTTCCCAAAGCTTTTAATTTGGCTGGTAAGCCATTGGTCCTATTTTTAATAATGGATTCAGATTTATGTTTTGTTTCATGTCTACTGAAAATTTCCACAAAGCTTTCAAATAAAAAGACAAATCTAATGAAATGGGACTTTTTTTCTGGTTTTCTATGTATTTATACATTGTCAGTGGCAGATCCTGAAAAAGTGGAGGGGGGGGGGGTGTCCAGGTGCAAAGGTCCCTTGAAGCCACAGCAAAACTAACATTATAAGTGCTTCAAATCTCTTAAAACTGTATTTTTTTAATCATCATATATATATATATATATATATATATATATATATATATATATATATATATATATATATGTATACAGTACAGGCCAAAAGTTTGGACACACCTTCTCATTCTTCGCATTTTCTTTATTTTCATGACTGTTTACATTGTAGATTCTCACTGAAGGCATCAAAACTATGAATGAACACATGTGGAATTATGTACTTAACAAAAAAGTGTGAAATAACTGAAAACATCTCTTATATTCTAGTTTCTTCAAAGTAGCCACCCTTAGCTCTGATGACTGCCTTGCACACCCTTGGCATTCTCTTGATGAGCATCAAGAGGTAGTCACCTGAAATGGTTTTCACTTCATAGCTGTGCCTTGTCAGGGTTACTTAGTGGAATTTCTTGCCTTATTGATGGGGTTGGGACCATCAGTTGTGTTGTGCAGAAGTCAGGTTGATGCACAGCTGACAGCCCTATTGGACAACTGCAGCAGACACATCTCTAGAACAACTGTTAAGAGGAGACTGCGTGAATCAGGCCTTCATGGTCAAATAGCTGCTAGGAAACCACTGCTCAGGAGAGGCAACAAACAGAAGAGATTTATTTGGGCCAAGAAACCCAAGGAATGGACATTAGACTAGTGGAAATCTGTGCTTTGGTCTGATGAGTCCAAATTTGAGATCTTTGGATCCAACCGCCGTGTCTTTGTGCGACGCAGAAAAGGTGAACAGATGGATGCTACATGCCTGGTTCCCACCGTGAAGCATGGAGGGGGAGGTGTGATGGTGTGGGGGTGCTTTGCTGGTGACGCTGTTGGGGATTTATTCAAGATTGAAGGCAACCTGAATCAGCATGGCTACCACAGCATCCTGAAGTGACATGCCATTCCATCCGGTTTGCGTTTAGTTGGACCATCATTTATGTTTCAACAGGACAATGACCCCAAACACACCTCCAGGCTGTGTGAGGGATATTTGACCAAGAAGGAGAGTGATGGAGTGCTGCGCCAGATGACCTGGCCTCCACAGTCACCGGACCTGAACCCAGTCGAGATGGTTTGGGGTGAGCTGGACCGCAGAGTGAAGGCAAAAGGGCCAACAAGTGCTGAGCATCTCTGGGAACTTCTTCAAGACTGTTAGGAAACCATTTCAGGTGACTACCTCTTGAAGCTCATCAAGAGAATGGCAAGAGTGTGCAAAACAGTCATCAGAGCTAAGGGTGGCTACTTTGAAGAAACTGGAATATAAGATATGTTTTCAGTTATTTCACACTTTTTTGTTAAGTACATAATTCCACATGTGTTCATTCATAGTTTTGATGCCTTCAGTGAGAATCTACAATGTAAATAGTCATGAAAATAAAGAAAATGCAAAGAATGAGAAGGTGTGTCCAAACTTTTGGCCTGTACTGTACATGTATATATATATATATATATATATATATATATATATATATGTATACACACATACATATACACATATATACACATACACATACACATACATATACACATATATACACACACATATACATACATACATACACACAGACACACACACATATTCACTTCAGTGTCACTTATGCAATTTTGTCCAGAAAATTAATGAATAAGCATTGTGTCACTTTGTATAGTCACCATTCCTGCCTTTGTGCTTCCTCCTGACAATTCTTGTTTCAAAAATATTTCGTGGATGACCCACATTAAACACAACATACATTTATCACAAACAGTGTTGGGAAAAACGGCGTTACAAATAACGGCGTTACTAACGCCATTATTGTTTTCCAGTAACGGGTAATCTAATTAATTACTATATGAAATGTTACGCGTTACCGGCAGTGAAATGTGGCACATTACTATGCACTGATATCTAACAGTGGTTATCTGTCCTGGCTTGTTCTGCCAGGCACGAGAGATGGGGCATTCGCGGACAAGTCGAGTCTTTTGATTGGCTCTTTTAAGTGAACGATAAGAACCAGTTCGTTGCAAGCTGTTCGTTTATGAGCCGTTCTTATATTCAAATTACCCACACTGCCTTCATGCTTCACTTGTGTGTCCATGAGCCTGAGTTGTCCACGCTGCCTTCACCTGAACGACTAATGACATGTCCAAGTTTGAGTTGTCCACAGCACACCCCATTCACTTGAACTACACAGCTACGTGAGCAGCTAATTTAGGGGAGGAGTTATCAGTGAGTCTGACTGACTGGACTCAAGACATTTACCACTGTATCAGGGAGGAGCGACTGAAAAAAGTGGAGATGTGGGATTAACTGGAGGAACATCTTCCTATAAATGCAGATATGTACTTATGTGGTGGAAAAGCCAGGCCCTGGCGGACCCCAGCCTCACCACAGTTATGGTATGAAGTACCTGTCTGCTGTTCTACTCTATGCAACTGGCCTGTGAAACACGCTCAAAAATCAGTTTCCTTTTACATATTTGAAGGTTTTTCAAAAAAGTAACGCAATAATTACTTTCCCTGGTAACTAATTACATTTATGAAGGAGTAATTCTGTTACTAATTCAAATAGTTTTTTGGGAAAATAATTAGTAACTATAACTAATTACTTTTTTAAAGTAATTTGCCCAACACTGATCACAAACAGACGTGCCGGACCAGTGGACCCCAAGCACTGCATGCATCCATTCTGCACTGAGCTACATTTACTGCCACTCTTATTCATACACTGCGGTAAAACAAAGTTGTGAAGGTCAGGGTAACGGACGAGATGTGTGTTTAGCTTTGACACGGGCAGCAAACATAGTTAAATATATATATATATATATATATATATATATATATATATATATATATGTATATATATATATATATATATATATATATATATATATATATATATTAGGGCTGTGTGATTAATTGATTTTAAATTGAAATCAGATTTTTTAGTTAGGACAATTTTTAAAAAAGGAAAATTGTCAAATCGATTTCATTTCTCTCTCCCGTCTTCTTCCGATCCAGGTCCGGGTTGCGGGGGCAGCAGCCTCAGCAGAGTAGTGCAGACAGCCCTCTCCCCAGCCACATCTACCAGCTCCAGTGGAATCCTGAGGCATTCCCAAGGCCAGCCCAGAGATATAATCCCTCCAGCGTGTCCTAGGTTGGTCTCCTCCACGCACAGATCCCCCAATTTAAATATAACCGCATGGGAATCACTCATCTTACGTGGTCCATACATGCACACATAACTGATGCCTGCCACTGACTCACATTGGTATCACTTCTGTGAGCCCATCACGGAATTTTCAGGGATTCCGTGATAGCATCACAGATTTCAGGTAGGGAGCAATGCGTGGCATTTCAGGCAGCTCATAAAAACATGTCGACTTCTGTTGTCTTTTGTAGTTTTACTCATAAATCAAAATTGAAACTTGAGTTTTTATCAGGAAAAAAAAAAATAAAAAATCGGGATTTTATTTTTGGCGAAAATCATGCAGCCCTAATATATATAGACACCTGATCAAAAATTTGAGACCAGTTGAAAAATTGCATGAATTTACATTTTGCACTGCTGGATCTTAAGAAGGCTCTAAGTAGAGTTTCAAAATGCAAAAAGAAAAAATGGGAGTGAGACAAAAAAAACAAAAAAATTTGAGAGCAATTTTTGAAAACGACAATTAAACTGAAATAGGCTGTTCATCAGCTGATCAACAGTTTAGGACCACAGCCTTTAAAGGCCAAAATCTGCACAAAAATGTGGATTCAGTGTCATTTTCTGTCAAGTATTCACACTGTCATGACCTCCTGATGGCAAAGACAAAAAATTGCTCTCTCTTTGAATGTGGTTGGATTGTTGAGCTGCATAAGCAAAGCCTCTTGCAGTCACTAAAACAGGGGGTTGTTCTGAACTAATTAAAAAAAAAACATGCAAAAATTGAGAGTATACTCACTTCTCCAGAGACCACTACACCACTAACAAACTGGTTACGTGAGTGCTTGTGTCACAGCCATTAACCAGACAAACAGAGGGACACCAGCTGTAATGCTCTTTACTGTGGGTTTGGCGGCTCTGAAAAGAGCCTCCATTCACCTCAGCCAACAATGACTGGATGTTCTGCAGAACACTGTTTCCCTCTGCATTGAAGTGAACACTGTCATCTGACAGGTGCTCCAGGGTGATATTGGGTGCGTGGTGCGGGTCTCATTTCCAACTCCGCCATGGAAATTCAGCCCTGCATGACATGCCTGGTCCACTCCATGCCATATCTGTTGTCCACTCATTGGTACTGCCAGCAACGACATGGCAGAATGTTGGAGAACATCAGTAAGGAAGTAGGGAAAAGCTCCATCATTGCCTGGATTTTGCTACGTGGCCCACAAGCGCGGGCATGGAGTTTCCAAGAATGTGTACGGCGACGTTCCAGTAAACAAGCAAGCAAAATGCCTGGTTTTTAGTGAGTCCCCAATCCATCCTCAATCTGGACCCTCAGTACATAATTCTACAAGTAACGCGACAGACCTGTATGTAGAGGACAGGTTGATAAAGGTGTGAGACAGTCAAAGTGAGCCCCCTTCCCATTATCATTGTTGTTGACTATCTGCTGCCCCCCGCAGTTGAGAACCACTGGTGCATGCCAAAGTTTTTGTAAATACATGGACAGACAGACAGATGGACAGACGACCAACTGATGACAATACCCTGTCGCCAGTGTGGCTGAGGGTAAAAATGGTGAATCGTTATTGTTAACATTACAAATGCATTATGCTGAGAGACTGTTAGTAAGACATGGCATTATGAAGCGTAATTGAGACATTATATCAGTCAAATGAGTCCTCACTTGGTCTTTACACATAGTATAGTAGCCTGTAGAAGAGAGACAGCGGGCACATATCAAAGCATGGATACTGCAGCAGCCAGATGGGTGTTGTGGTACATAGCCGTGGCATCCGTAGCTCGAGCTCGATTGATGAAAAATTGGTGACGAAAGTCATACACAGCTTTAACCTTTCAACATCAACCCTCTTAATGTGAAAGTCTGTGGAATTTTCCCTTAGGATTTGTGTTATAACTTAAAGAAATGCAAGACCAACCTGTATTAGCTGTACCAGTGCAGGCTTTGCGCCATCAGACTGCTCTTTGTTTTCTGTCCAGTCTTTTTCCTATCCTCTTTCCTCCTCCTTCAGACAGTCAGGTGGCTTGGTCCCTCCCGCACTACCTGGCTGTGAGTGTGGCCACAGCCTGCATCTCCCTCTTTTCCTTGGTTTACCATTTGTTTACTTACACTTGCTTTGCATCCATCACTTTCACTAATTCATGCACACACCACACTTCTGATAATGGAGATTACTAATATAGGCCTTAACTTATTGAATTTAATCTTTTTAAAATGTTTACGAATAAATCCTATTTGTTTGCCAGCATCCTCCTGTGTGTGTGTGTGTGTAGGTGTGTGTGTGTGTGTATGTGTGTGTATGTGTGTGTAGGTGTGTGTGTGTGTTTTACAGTGAAACTGAAACTTTAGATGCTTTACTAATTCCTCTATGTCTCCCGTTGTTGTGCACCTCATTTCCTTTTCCCTACCTTCGGAAACTTTTATTTCAGGGGCCAGGACGTTTGTTGCCTGCACCAGAACTGGGCCCGGGTGATGCCCTGGTCTTTGCTCTGCTGCTGGATACACAAGCATCGCTAAGTAGCGTATGAAACAAGTGACATTTCTACAAATCAGTTGCATGCTGTGTGGACAAATGTTAGATCATATTGGAGGGATTTCCCCCTTTTGAAGAAATGGAAGTTTTGCAAGTGTTACAAGTGGCCCTGATTTCATCTTTTTGGGGCGTTTCTGCCTCAGCGCCATGTTGGCTATGTTGTGCATGTGATGTCATCACGCACGCACAACGAAGGTAGTAATAATAGCAATAAGCAGAATTGTTAAGCAGGCAGGCAAACGATTCCAAGGAATCAAGCTACTTGGAACCGGTTCTCAGAAAGAACCGGTTCTCGATTCTCATCCCTACAAGATCCCCATATCACTGAGATGGAGAGCCTATCTGACCACAGTGACAGGATGACATAGATAGAACTTTGATGAAATTAGCTGTAATTCAACCTACCATGGGCAAGGGGAGACAACACAGCTCTAAAAACCTGTGCCCACAAAATGATGGGACAAAATGTTCTGAGCAAAGACATTGGTCAAATAAAATAATCTGCCAGCCAACCAGTCATGTGAGTTATGTTCACTACACCAGCTTTTTCACAAAAGGCGTTTCCATCTCACACTGACATATTAACCTTAAATGAGTGTGAATACTTTGAGGCTTCTGCAAACATTTGCAAACATTGTAAGGTTTACCCAATACAAGCCAATACAACGGACCTCAATCTGTAATCCGGGGACAGCTAGTCTTAATGCAAAATTCCAATTTTTTGGTGAAATCTGATTTTTTTGTGTGCTAGTTCATATTACACATTAATTGTGAGATTCTACCAGTTTTAAGTATGAACTGAATGCGACCCTGAAGTGACCCGCATGTGCAAAAGTGGTCCTGATGTAATATGTGACCATGCAGGCATGCACTGTGTTTACAGAAGTAAATATATTTTTACCACCACTCCTCCTCCTGGGACGCAGAATTGTGACATTTGTCGTGTTTCAATGATGTAGAGGTCGGATAAATGTGACCTGGCCATTCAGACTCAAGTCGCATTGCAAAGCATCAGATACGTATCGGATTTAGGACCATATACAAAAGTGGCCTGGGTTGTGCTGATCAAACTGTCTTTAACAGATTGGATACAGGTCACATATGGGCAAAAAAACTGGATATGGGCCACATTTGCCTGCAGTCTGAATGTACAGTGGGGCAAAAAAGTATTTAGTCAGCCACTGATTTTGCAAGTTCTCCTTCTTAGAAAGATGAGAGAGGTCTGTAATTTTCATCAGAGGTACACTTCAACTATGAGAGACAAAATGAGAAAAAAAAATCCAGGAAATCACATTGTAGGATTTTTAAAGAATTTATTTGTAAATTATGGTGGAAAATAAGTATTTGGTCACCCACAAACAAGCAAGATTTCTGGCTCTCACAGACCTGTAACAACTTCTTTAAGAAGCTCTTCTGTCCTCCACTCGTTAACTGTATTAATGGCACCTGTTTGAACTGGTTATCTGTATAAAAGACACCTGTCCACACCCTCAAACAGTCAGACTCCAAACTCAACCATGGCCAAGACCAAAGAGCTGTCCAAGGACACCAGGAAGAAAATTGTAGACAGGCATCAGGCTGGGAAGAGTGAATGTACAATAGCCAAGCAGGTTGGTGTGAAGAAATCAACTGTGGGAGCAACTGTAAGAAAATGGAAGACATACAAGACCATTGATAATCTCCCTCGATCTGGGGCCCCATGCAAGATCTCATCCCATGGGGTCAAAATGATCATGAGAACGGTGAGCAAAAATCCCAGAACTACATGGAGGGACCTGATGAATGACCTGCAGAGAGCTGGGACCAAAGTAACAAAGGTTACCATCAGTAACACACTACGCCGAGAGGGACTCGAACCTGCAGTGCCAGGTGTGTCCCCCTGCTCAAGCCAGTACATGTCCAGGCCTGTTTGAAGTTTGCCAGAGAGCATATGGATGATCCAGAAGAGGATTGGGAGAATATCATGTGGTCAGATGAAACCAAAATAGAACTTTCTGGTAAAAACTCAACTCGTCGTGTTTGGAGGAAGAAGAATGCTGAGTTGCATCCCAAGAACACCATACCTACTGTGAAGCATGGGGGTGGAAACCTCAGGCTTTGGGGCTGTTTTTCTGCAAAGGGAACAGGACGACTGATCCGTGTTAAGGGAAGAATGTATGTATGTATTGTGAGATTTTAAGCCAAAACATCCTTCCATCAGTGAGAGCACTGAAGACGGAACGTGGCTGGGTCTTCCAGCATGACAATGATCCCAAACACACCACTCGGGCAACAAAGGAGTGGCTCCATAAAAAGCATTTCAAGGTCCTGGAGTGGCCAAGCCAGTCTCCAGACCTCTACCCCACAGACAATTTGTGGAGGGAGTTGAAAGTCTGTGTTGCCCAGCGACAGCCCCAAAACATCACTGCTCTAGAGGAGATCTGCATGGAGGAATGGGCCAAAGTACCAGCTACAGTGTGTGCAAACCTGGTAAGGACTTACAGGAAACATTTGACCTCTGTCATTGCCAACAAAGGTTATGTTGCAAAGTATTGAGTTGAACTTTTGTTATTGACCAAATACTTATTTTCCACTATAATTTACAAATAAATTCTTTAAAAATCCTACAACGCGATTTCCTGGATTTTTTTCCCTCATTTTGTCTCTCATAGTTGAAGTGTACCTCTGATGAAAATTACAGACCTCTCTCATGTTCCTAAGTAGGAGAACTTGCAAAATCAGTGGCTGACTGAATACTTTTTTGCCCCACTGTACCCTTAGTGACACTCTTTTTCTGCACCATTCATCATCATTTTTAGCTCATTTGCAGTCTCCTATCACTTAAAAAGCAAAGTGCAGCAGGATCTCCATACTACAATTTTCCACACTAGGGACCTGAGAGTCAACCAGAAAAGCCATGAACATGGATGAGTGGGCTTTAATGATATTAATCCTTTGTAAATTAACAGTGAACTCAGAGAAGATTTCATCAGAAATGAGCCTCTTTTAAACAGTGTTGAAGATGCATGGAGAGCTAACCCATCACTCCTCATGCTGCTTACACATCTCCCTTGCTGTCTCTTCTCATGTCCTACTGATCGGCTGCAGAGTTTTAAAGAATGTATTGTACATTAAGTCAAAACTGGAAAATATGTCTTTTGAGAAACCTACTCATTGTGAATCGGAGGTACATCCTGTGGTGACATTTTAATGACTCAGACTAAGATCAGTCTGGTGAGGTCACAGAAAAAAAAATCACTGAAGGAGGTCAGGATAGAAGGTGCAACTTGGACACCGCCAGCTTTATAATAGGTCATTATTTTTATTATGTATTTTTTAGGAAACACTAAAAAAAACTTAACCAGAAATTGAGTATTTGAGTATTTAGGCAAAAAAGGCTTTTTTTTGTCAAAAAATATATAAACAAAAAAGAAATAAACAATTATTTTAGCTAGGTGGCAACATGTAGCATGGAAGTAGAGCTGAAATGATTAATCGATTCAAATTGATTTGAAAAGTCATTCAATTACAATTTTCCTGAATTGAAGCTTTGTTTCCTTAATTTTGCTGCTGCTAAACATTGGTTCTACTGTTCTGTTTCACACAGACACTTATTGTGACTCACATGATGCCAGGATCAACACAAACAACATGGAGCACAGCTCAGAAGAGATGAGGACGAAAAGGCGGAAAATGTCTATATGTTCACTTTTCTTCATTGAAACTATCACTTACCCCTTAAACTTTTAATCTTTCACATAAACATTATAAATATTTGTCTTTATTTTTTTCAGTTGCATGTTATTTCCATCTTCAGTCGTTAGTGAGTTGGATACAAATGTGTTCAAGACTGCAGTACACATATTGTTCGCAGATGTCATTTGACTTGCTTGTTGTTTATATACATAGATGTTTTTCATGTATCCCTTTACTTTTATACTTTTTGTGGTTGTTTCAGCTGTTTCTAGAATAAAGGTTAAGTTGTTTGTCATTTTCAGACATGTCACATTTACATTTTTCAATTTTTTTCACCTATTTAAATAACTGTTTAATCAAATTGAAGAAAATAATCAATAGGTTAATGGAATACAAAAACCTACCTGCACCTCTAGTTGGCATACTACTACTGGCTACATTAACATCAAGTGAGCTATTATGAGAGAAATTCAGATATACAGACCTGATGAAAATCTTAAGACCAGTTGAAAAATAGCTAGAATTTACCTTTTGCACATTTGGATCTTAATGAGGTTTAAGTAGAGCTACAATATACAAAAGCAAGAAGGGGGAGTGAGACAAAAAGCACTTTGAGAAAGTAATTTATTGAAAACAACAAGTAAACATCAAATAGGCTGTTTATCAGCTGATCAAAAGTTTAAGACCATCGCTCAAAAAATTACAAAAAACTCTCCAAACCAGAACAAAAAATTTTCTCAGTAGGACTCAGTAATGAGTAGCTCCACCGTTCTTGTTAATCACTTCAAAAATTCGTTTGGGCATGCTTGATGCGAGTGTTTCCAGGAGGCTGGTGGGAACATTGCTCCAAGTGGTGAAGATGGCTTCACAAAGGGCATCAACTGTCTGGAACTGATGGCCATTTTTATAAACTTCCCTTGCCATCCATCCCCAAATGTTCTCTATGGGATTTAAATCAGGGGAACATGCGGGATGGTCCAAAAGAGTGATGTTATTCTCCCTGAAGAAGTCCTTCGTCAAGCGAGCATTGTGAACTGCAGCGTTGTCCTGTTGAAAAACCCAGCTGTTATCACACAGACGAGGGCCCTCAGTCATGAGGGATGCCCGCTGCAACATCTGCATGTAACCAGCCGCCGTTTGACGACCCTGCACCACCTGAAGCTCCAGTGTTCCACTGAATGAAAAAGCACCCCAGATCATGATGGACCCCCCTCCACTGTGCCGGGTAGAAAACATCTCAGGTGGGATCTCCTTGTCATGCCAGTAACGTTGGAAGCCATCTGGACCGTCAAGGTTAAATTGTTTCTCATCAGAGAATAAAACTTTTTTCCACCTTTCAATGTCCCATGTTTGATGCTCCCTGGCAAAGTCTAAAAGGGCAGTTTTGTGGCGTTGTAGGAGAAGAGGTCTTTGAATTCGTTTTTTTTTAAACCCTTTTCCCGCAGATGCTGTCTGATGGTTATTGCGCTGCAGTTGGCACCAGTAAGGGCCTTAATTTGGGTCGAGGACCGCCCTGTGTCTTGACGGACAGTCAATCGGATCCTCTGGCTCAGCGCAGGTGTAATTTTTTTGGGTCTACCACTTGACTTTTTTGTTCCATAATGCTCAGGATCTGTCAAAAAATTTAGAATGACTGTCTTACTGCGTCCAACCTCAGCAGCAATGGCACGCTGCGAGAGGCCTTGCTTATGCAGCTCGACAATCCAACCACGTTCAAGAAGAGAAAGCTTCTTAGCTTTAGCCATCAGGAGGGCATGACCGTGTGAATGCCTGACAGAAAATGAGAATTTTGAGCAGATTTTGGCTTTTATAGCCTGCGATCTTAAACTTTTGATCAGCTGATAAACAGCCTATTTCAGTTTACTTGTTGTTTTCAATAAATTACTTTTTCAAAGTGCTTTTTGTCTCACTCCCCCTTCTTGCTTTTGTATATTGTAGCTCTACTTAAAACCTCATTAAGATCCAAATGTGCAAAAGGTAAATTCTAGCTATTTTTCAACTGGTCTTAAGATTTTCATCAGGTCTGTATTATACAAGTGTGCTAACAGGATATTATGCTTTCACTAGTGTTGATGCACAGAGCAGCCACCTTCTTTCATATTTTGTCATTCCATAAGCAATCTGGCTTCAGGGGGATATTTATGAGGATTAACTTGAAATTCAGACTTCCCTGTTAAATAGAGAATGGACCATTTAATACTGGAACTAGGGTTTATGTTTGACTTCACACCTACACTTGACAAGGTTAGACAATTTAAAATTTTATCTGCTTTGTTTTTGTAACCAGAATGTCATGGAAAATCTTTATTACCCGTAACAGAATTTTTCCCTAAACATAATGAAGATTTTGTGCTTAAATTGTGCTGACCGATTAATTACATTTTCATTGTCATTGTAATATGAGCATTGGTGATAAACACATTTCAAAAGAGGAAGAAAATCCATCAAACACTGATATGGGTTATAAGAGAGTATATGTACAACCATCGTCTTTAGACATTCAGTTTAATGGACTTGACATTTGTGGAGATCAATGAAAGTCCATATAAAAAATGCACATGTACAAATACACACATGCCAGTTCAGATTGTCCAGAGCCTGACTGGAGGGTTCACAAGCAGGCTAAAACAGCAGGACTGACCTACATTTCACACATACACAAGCTCAAATGCATACACACACATGTTGTAGAATTTCCTCCACTTTTATTCTTGTCAGCACTGAAAAGGCTCTGAAACAATATCTGGATAAACACGGGAAACCAAAACTCCCAGCTGAACGTTAGAGTTCCCCATTAAGAAGGTGGAGTTGGTCACTGCCTGAAGCGGATGTCATCACTAAATGAAAATCCATCTTCTGAGATACACACTTTCTTAGATGGATGCTCTCAATGGCCTGTACTTAAACAAATGAAAACAAAATGAACCACATTACAAATACCAGAGAATGTAGTGTCAATAATTACAGGAGGAGGTGGAGTTTTACTCCATAAGGCTATTATCCAGAGGGTTCTGGTGTACAATATTTATATTATATTTATTTCTATATAGATATTTTCTATTATACCTCCACCCTCCAGGGTGTGTGGGGGTATAAGGGGGGGTATAAATATACCAAGAATTCTGTCCATCCTTATGTCCTTCTGAGATTTTTGGCCAACTGATTTCTCGGACACTGTTCACCTGATTCTTTTCTAATTTCACACGTTCTTTACATGTACCTCTCTCCATTTTTGCATCTTTTACAAATTTTTTGAAAAGTTTGTCAAAAGACTGAATGCTAAGACTCAAAATTAATCCCTGGGTAGGCAGGGTGTCAATGAGCAGGAGAGGCAAAGTGTTGTATGACCAAGCGGGGGTATTAATCAGCTCCGCCTTCTTTTTCACTTGTTTATGTATCCTTTTACATTCATACTTTTTGTAGTTGTTTCAGCTGGTTCTAGAATAAACAACAAGTTGTCATTTTCAGACATGTGTCACATTTTACTACTTTTTCACCCATTCAAATAATCATTTAATTGGATCAAAGAAAAAAATCTGTACATTAATTGATTACAAAAATAATCGAGAGCTGCAGGTCTAGACAAAACAGAAAAATTAAAAGACTCTATTGTCTGAGGTACTTTATAAAGTTTATTTGACAGGAACAATGCAAATTACATAGTATAACTTCTACCTGTTACAAACAAGCTGTAGTAACTAATGATTCACATAAAGAGATTAAAGCTATTGCTAGTTTCCACATTTCACATTCTACATTTATTTGTAGAATATGAATGAGTTCACGTAAAGAAATCTGTCCAATTTTGTGTTCACTGAAACACTTTAGGCCCAGGATAAGTTTTCTAACTTCTCATCTCTCAAATATAAATCAAAGAGGTCAGTGTGTGGGTTTTGGAGGTGACCTTTGCATCAACTTTTATTCTTTTATTAATATATTTCACAACAAATTCTGAACAAACAAGATCTACTATATTATGATCAGATGTCCACAGCCTGTCTGTGTCTCTCCCATAAGTGACTTGGTTTACACTAATTAAAAAAAAAACAAAAAAACAAAACAGGCCATTGTTTCACTGCTCCATCCTTTTAAACTCTGGGCTCCATTTATAGCAAACACAATTCAAACAGGAGCCAATGCATCGGAGGGGGTCATATTCAACAATGTACTGCTCAGTATCTCTCAGCAGCACTGGTGACAGTGTGGGTTTGAGTCCACCTACGCTGTAATGTCCATGTTAATGTTATTTTCAGAATATTCCTAACGTTTACTCAGTGCTCATTACTGGATGCCTAATAGTATTTGGCCAAAAATGGAAGGCACAGAGGAATAACCCATATGGCTATAAACATAAATTAAAAGTTGGATCAAATGAATGCAAAAATATTCTGACTGTGATACTGACCAGTTTTCCAGCACTTATGTTACTCAAATAGAGGATGACTTCTACCAAGTTGGCATAAACAAACAAATCTAAGTCCTATTTGTGCTCTTAGTCAAGATTGGCAGCCTGCTTGAACAATTAAGAAAAATAAAATAACTTCTACTGAAAATGATTCTGGAAATCATTTTAACCAAAATGAAATCCAACAGGCACATAATTATCTGTATTAGAGTTTAACAAATTCTCATTAAGGAGATGTCAACATATTAGGCATGTACATTCACAGGTAGCAGGGCAGGGGCTTTGACAAATACACAGTCATCGTATTATCTCTGTTGCCATGGTGACACCTGTCAGCAGCTCATAGATGGGGGTTGGTTTGGGGGGTGGTTGAATACGTGGAGGTGGAGGGGGCAGCTCCAGGTTTGACTGACAGCTGTGTGACAGCTATATAATCCTGTCGGTCGTGCTTTCACATGCACACACACATACACACACAGAGCTGGATAAGGCACGTGTGCGCAGCTGAGGGAGGTTCACGTCGGCCTGTTGGTTTCACAGCTGCTGACAAATGACAAGAACTTCTAATGGCGTGCTGTAGCACAGAGTGTAGTGTCCTCTTGCATAGGGAGGTTGTGTTATTTTTTCTTTATTATTTCACTCAACAAAGTGGATGACAGAAGCCTGATAAATGCATGACGTACGGGCCAATAAATTTCAATGAAGCCAGTGAATTCCAACTGGCTAAGAGATGATGAGGGCAATTAATACACCAGGGGCATAAGCTCTAATAGTCCTGCAGGGAATATTTAGCCTTACAGCTCTTTATTGTTCAATCACTACTGATTTTATCTTTCTCTTCTCTGCAAGTTGAAGTAAAAGCTGCTTGTTTTGCCTTTTCATTTTGATAAAGTAGACACTGGATTTTAATTTCTAACCTCAGGGGTATTTGACAGCCACTTAAAACAAAAATCTGATCATAATTTTTCTCAATTCAAAAGAAATACTATTCTATATATAAAACACTGAATGAGGTTTCTATTTGAGTGCTAGATATAGAATATTGGTCAGACCCCTTGTTTTCTCTCTGAATCTATTGTATTTTATGTAAGTTTGGTCTTAGCCAAAGAGGGCTTCAGGATTTTATTTTGATATCAGTCAAGACCACGATATATTTCCTGTGTGAAGTCTAGCTTACTGGCCAACATCATTTAAGTAAAACTTCCCAATGAAATTCAGCCAATATCTTGACTCATTCCTAAATTGAAATTTTTGGAAATGGATACTAAGTAGCTAACATTAGCTGCTAACATTAGCTCTGGAAAACCCTCTTCTATTTCCTCATCTCTGCCTCTTGGTCAAGTCATCATTGGAAATGAGAACTGGTTCTCAACCAACTTATCTGGTTAAATAAAGGTTAACTACAAATAACATAAAATAAAACTTCACCCCTAGAAGCCATATAGCAAGTCATGTCACATAGGCCTCTGACTGAACAAAGAAACCTGAATGCCAACATGGTTTATATCCTCTCCTTTGTCTAGACCAGGGGTCAGCAACCCTGGTCCTAGAGAGCCACTATCCTGCATGTTTTAGACGTATCCCTCTTCCAACACACCTGATTCACATGATAAGCCTAACATCAAGCTCTGCAGAAGCCTGATAATGACCATCAGGTGTGCTGGAAGAGGGAAACATCTAAAACATGCAGGATAGTGGCTTTCTAGGGCCAGGGTTGCTGACCCCTGGTCTAGACTGTGTAACTTCAAATGTGGGTACTTTGTTTTAATCGTGAATAACTTTGATTTCTATTCTGTCTAATAATGTTAATATTTCAGTAACAGTAAAGGTATTGTTGTAGTAGTAAATTATTACAATATTTAGGTTTGTAATTTGGTTATGGTTGGTGGTCAATTCATCCTACTAGTATTTGTTTTTTGTATATCTTATGTCCCCCCAAAAAATTACAATCAGATTTCTGCAATGATAACTTTAAAAATAGCGAATCAATCAAAATGCAATTTCAGGGCATGAAACTATAACTTATTACCTACATCTTGCAGAAAGCCCCATTCCATTTGCTTCAGTTGTCACGGAGAAATGGGGATCTTTGTAAAGCATGTCAGAAGTCCCTTGCCTCCAAGTTTTGTATGGAGACACGTTTTCCATTGTGTTCACGCCTTACAAATACTAAGTTGTTCATTGTGTTCTTGCACAAAAATACCTTTTGAAAAAGTGACTGTTTCTTTTTATTTTCAACTAACGAAATGAATAATGAATTACATCAAAAAGGAAGCAGATTTCTGAGTTTTGTAAACATTGGTAAGGTGCAAAAATTAATGATTAAAGAAAGATATTAAATTATTAACTCATGGAAGATAGAATTGAGCACTTCCTCCTTTTTGGCTTTCTGTTTTCTTTTTTTGCTCTTTTGTCATCAAGATGATCATGAACAATAATATTTACACCGAAGTATTCCCTTAAAGACTTAATTATTTTGGTTCTTGGTTAAAACAAAATATAAACGCTCAATTTAGCACATTAATTAAAGTTAATCTTAACATTTGACAAAACTAAATTATTCCCTGGCAGACCTGCCTTCAACCTGATGGCCATCTAGCCGTACAAGAAACAAACACATGATATGCTTTACAAAGATCCACATTCCTCTGACCACTGAACCAAATTAAATGGGGTTTTCGGCAAGATGTAGGTAACAAGTTATGGTTTCATACCCTGAAATAACATTTAGATTGTTTAATTATTTTGAAAGTTATCAATGCAGTATATCCGACTGTAATGTTTTTTGGGACATACGGTATAATGACTAATTAGGAAATGTAGCCTACATGTTAAATGTGTTGCTCTGCACAAGGTACACTTTAGGAGCATTCATTCTGAGTTCACATATCCACAGCCTAGCCAAAAAATGCACCCCTGGATTTATCAAAGCAAATAGTTCAGATCCTTCTACTGGATAATTACTGCAATGATTGATATGTTTAATCTACAAGTTCTTTAATGAACATCAGTTAGAGAGCATAAAGGCCGTGTTTCAATGGAAAAAGGTCATGTGGTCTGATGAGTCCAGTTGATCCTGGATGATGGGGTTGATTCAGTTAGTCAGGTGATGGAAATAAATGTTACATGTGACATTACATAAGGATATCAAAATGATTCCATGGTCAAGGTGTGTTGTAATCAAAGATAAAGGCAAAAATATTTAACATAGTCTTTGCTTCCGCATATTTTCTTTTTCTTTTTAAATATATAACACCAATCTCTATGCAAAAACAGCAGTCGACAGTCCTTACCAAATCTGTGTCTCCCCTTTATTGAGCTTGCTACATGGGTCTTAACCAATCATTGAGTTCAATCTAAAACACCAGTTAATTATGATTTCGGTTTGTATTTCTAGTACTTCTAGTAGTCTTATTCCTCCTCCTCCCGCCAAACATTTTACATTGAAAACACATTATGCATCTCTGAAATTGACTGTCTTTCACTTTATTAGTGAGTGGATAGCTGACTAAGGTGTTCCATTTAATGAAGTGAGACATAACTTATAAGAGAAATCTGAATCCCTTAATGACATACTCAAAGTAATTCATCAATAGATAGCATTCATCATGTTGTACATAATGAACTGTTAAAATACAGTATTCATTTGTGACGTGGTTATATTTAGTTAACACTCCAAAAGCATCTGTAGCAACCCAGGTCAGGTATTAATCATTATTTTAAATGATAGGTGGTGAAATAGCACTATCTTTAATACAACAGTGTGATTACCATCAGCTATTGCTAAACTGCCTGTCTACTGTGCAGTATAGTCCCACACTGAGAAGAAAGTCATTGTGAAATTATCTTCTGGACAGATTTCCTTGCTCTTCAACAGAGATCTCATGATTAAGTTGTTTAAAGATCAGTAGTAGATGTAAGTCCTTCATATTCACCGTACAAGTGCATATTGTTGTTTTACACCGATGCTCAGCAGTAATAGGAGCAAAACAAGACAAAGGGTTGTCGTTTTTTTTTTTTTTTAAGGCAGTTGGATCTTTAGACTGTAGTTCAATAATTTCCCCCTGGGATTAATGAAGAATGCTGATTCTGAGTTAAAAGGCAGCTTCATGACATTTTGTGTTTTCAGTAACAAGTGCACATTTGGTCAATTAGAAAAATAAATTTGTTTCTTATCATTTTTGCTCCATAAACCAACTCATCTGCAGCAGAGAAACTTGTTCTCCATGGGTTGCAAAAAATCATTCAGGGAAATAAGAAATCACTGTGTGAAGTAGAAGAAAGCAGAAAGCAATGAAATGTAAGAGCACTCAATCACAACAACAAAAAGAAACTGCACTGATTGATGATATCTAACCTTATGAGATCATCTAAGGTACAGTTTTTCATTTAAAAGAAAGAATGTGTGAACACAATGCATGGTGACATGCCCTCCAAGAACCTCTGCCGTGGCTGTAATTCCACAAAAATGATTCATTTTTATCCCGAGTGAGAGAGCATGCCTTTTTTTTTTTTTTTTTTTTTTGGGTAGCAATTTTCAGAGTTTCCAGGAGGAAGCGACCCTATTCTTCCCTTTCCTCTGTGTGACAACAGGGTTTTCAACAAGGATCTTCTGAAAAATGAAGTGGGAGAGTATAAACATGGAGGTGATGGATGACATTTTCCAAAGCTTTGTCTTGCAATTAGTTGTGGTTCAAGTGCTCGTGTCCCTTAAACAACTTTCAGACATTTCTTTTTTTTTTTTTTCATGACTCCCGCTGTAAAGTTTAAGGATTAGTTTTCTACAGCTAGTACACCCAGGTAAGTAGGGGTCTCCCAAATGGCCAGCTCCTATTCTTTACAACAGTTGAAAAACATCAAGATTCTGTAAACAATATACTTTAAAGAATATCTAGATTTATTAAGTATGGCTGTAATGAATTTATTTTCATTACTGGTGAACCTGCAGATTTTTTTTTTGGTTCATTAATGTATGAATCACTATGGAACTATCTCAGAAAAAGTTAAAGACATAAGCAGTAAGATAAGGTGCATGGGATGCTGCAGTATCTCATTTTGAATACAGATGTATAAATAATGGTTCAAAATGATGAAAAAACAAAACAAAAAAAACTTCATTACTTCAACCTACTGTATAAACATGGTGGCAGACCCACTTACTCATGGAGATATAAATAAGGTAAATAATAAACACAATGATTCTCATTTTCAGGTGACTGATAAAATATAATAATGAATATTCTATTCCACTTCAAACCATCAAACCCTCATACTCAGCCAACAAACATACTCTTTGCCTGAAAAGCTGTTTATTTATTTGCTTTGGACCAACAAATAAACTGACGAAGTCCAAGAATCTGCAACTGTATTTTCAAGCATTTGAGGAAAGCAAGAAGACTAAAGTTGAAATAAGCCTGACAACTAATAAATGAGATGTTGACTTGTTTTTGAATGACACTTGCATGTAGGGATGGGAATTGATAAGAATTTAATGATTCTGATTCTATTATTGATTTTGCTTATCTATCTGATTCAGTTCTCACTGGGTGAGGGCATAAAAGAATACAAATGGGTTTGTTTGCATTAACTGTCTTTTATATTTCCATCTCTGCACAGAAAACAAAACATATACAGTATCACAAATAATAACAACAGATGATACCGGGCCCAGTTCCACCATACAAAGTGAAAGTGAAACTTAAGACACTTTTCTAAATCCTCTATGTCTTCTGCTGTTGTGCACCTCATTTTCCTTTTCCCTACCTTCAGAAACTTTTATTTGTGGGGGCAGGGTGTCTGACCACCCCCCCCCCCCCCCCCAGAACCAAGCCCGGATGATGCCCTGGTGTTTGTTCTGCCGCTAGATTCACAAGCATCGCTAAGTAGGATATCAAACACATGACATTCCTGCAAATGAATTGCATGCTGTGTGGACAAATGTTTTAGCATATTGAAGGTATTTCCCCTCTGAAGAAATGAAGCTTTGCAAGTGTTACAAGTGGCCCTGGCCCTGTCATCTTTTTGTGTGAAATATAGCCATACTTTGGAGCATTTCTGTCACGATGCCACGTTTGCTATGTTCTAAACCAAAACAATGCAGTGTATGTGTGACATCATCACGCATGCGCATTGAAGATGGAATCGATAAGCAGAATCATCAAGCAGGCAGGCAAACGATTCCAAGGAGTTGAGCTACTCAATTCCCATCCCTACTTGCATGCAAACAGAGATGTTACAGTGTACTGTATGTGTGCCTGCAGTAAAGGCAGGCGATCATTATAAACATGCAGTGTTGACATGCAGTGATGTCAGGATGACAATGACCGGTGTCGCTTGGAGTAAGGAGTTACAAGTGATACACACTACATAAAGGGCAGTTGTACAGTTGAAGCTTACTCTAATACAGCATTAGAAAATAGTAGTGATGAAATTAAATATGAGAAGGAAATGCGGAGAAGAGGGGAAGAAGACAAATCCCTAAAAGTCACAAAGGAAAAAAGCAATGATAACTGAAGGTTTTCACCCCAAATGAATGCAGCTGGAGGATTTGCCTATCTAGTCTCCTCCTGTGTGTGTGTGTGTGTGTGTGTGTGTGTGTGTGTGTGTGTGTGTGTGTGTGTACGATGAAGAAGGGCAATTGAGAACAGCCAGTAGCACTAAGGAGAGAGGTCACACGTGCCATGATGAATTACAGTAGCCTGCCTCATCTGGCTGCTTGTTCTGTAATGAGTCCTCTTAGGGGCGTACGCAGTGCCGGCACAAAGGGAACCGTCAACACTGAATCAGTTCGCATTTGTGTTTTACACCATGTCCACAGCATGCAAGTTGCTGGTTTTGGATCTAATTATGTGTTTTCACAATTGAGTACAGCCCGCCTAACCTTAAAAATGACAAAAACTCATTTGCATATTTTATGGCTGTCCTCAGTTCTGAATTTCACAACATTTGTGATTAGAAAAGCACTGACACATGCCGTCTGATTTTAAATTTGTATTTTAATTGCAATTCTACACTCTTCATTACTATTTCTAATGCAGTGTTGTTGGTCAATGTGAGCATATATTTGAATTTAAACAAGTTGCTGCAGGGTGAAGCTGTCAAATGTTCTGCTTTAACGCCTTCTATACATATATAAACAGTGTATTATCAAATGTCTGTCATCAGCAGGAAACTACAGGGATCCCACTGCAACAGCCAGACATTAAAGCCTTTTTGCTTAGACTTCTTTAGTGTTCTTTTTAGAGCCCACAAAAAACAAATCACTCAGTTATCATAGAAGGGTGATTCTAAATGACATATTAAATATATTTAAGACTGAAGAATATCAGTATTTGTCTTTGAACCTGGTACAGTAGTAGAAATCAGAACAAGCTGTGTCCTCTGGGAATGTGTTGAGAGCAGCTATATGGAGCATAACAAATAAATGCTGCTGTTTAGACTGCAGTGAACCTGACAGGCGGATTGGGTTAAAACAGTTAAAGAAAGTCCAAGATGTATTTTGCCTGAACCAGAGACATTTTCAGAAAGAGCAAACTAAAAATGGGAGTGATGTGTAAATTTCTCTGTAGGTTCAGAGGAAAAAAAAGAGGTGTGCTACCAAGTGGGATCAAATCTTTGGGAAAATAGCAACTGGTTGTACTTTAAATAAGTTGTAAGGTATAACCCAGGTAATTCAAGGGAACATATTTGCACCAACCTTGGATTAGTGTATGCTCAAATAAGGTAATGTGAAACTGACCTCTATAGTGATATCTTCCACACTCCTATAAGCCCCTCAAAATTCAACATTTCCTCAGAATGGAGATTTTTTCACTGCTCATCATTTTAAAATCATAAATCTACTTAGAAGGTCACTCAGAGAGCACAGAGCACCATCAAGGTCAACAGTAGGGGCTGGGCAATTGCTTTCTGAATCACAAATTTTCCTCTGGAAAACTTTCTTATGTAACAAAATTGAAATTGCAAATTGGTTGTTTGTTGGAATATACTGTATATTCACTGTGAATACATTTTCAAGCCACTGACAAGCAGTAGTGCTTTATTTAATTTTTTTTAAACAAGTAATGCATTGCAACACCCTTACAGGTTCTGTTTTTTTGAATGGATATCATTTCAATAGGGAAAACAATTTCTTGTCTGACTGACTCGCAACAACATTTTTCACCAAATTGCCCATAGGTGTGAATGTGAGAGTCATTGTTTGTCTCTATGTCAGCCCTGCGACGAACTGGCGACATATCCAGGGTGTACCCCGCCTTCGCCCATAAGTAACTGGGATAGGCTCCAGTGACCCTGTGACCCTAGAGAGGATAAAGTTGGTTCAGAAAAGGAATGAATGAATTATTTCATTAAAAATTACATATTTTTCTTTTGTAAAGAGTATTTAAAATATGATGCGAATGAAACTTAAGGTAAGCTACATCTTCTTTATTAATTCAGCTTTGTCAAATAGCAGATAGTGCATAGAACAATTCATACCTATGTGGTTAATTAAAGTAGAACAGAAATAACACAGACATCGATGTAGTAGAAGAAAGATAAGGCAAAACATAGTAATAATAGAAATAAATTACCAACATGAAAGTAATATACACTGATCAGCTATAAACTTTGTGACCACTGTCAAGCAAAGTGGTATTAATATTGATTATTTCATTACAATGGCACCTCTTCCTTGGTTGGATATGTTAGGCAGCAAGTAAATATTCAGTCCTCAAAGTTGATGTGTTGGAAACAGTAAAATTGGCAACATAAGGAACTGAATATTTTTGACAAGGGTCAGTGTAACAATGTAATGGTGATAACTGGGTCAGAGCATCTCCAAACTGCAGGTCTTGTTGGATGTTCCTGGTATGCAGTAAGATTTGGTTGATGCTTTGACCCAGTGACACGAACGTCACAATTTGTCAAAGTTGCCCAGATCCCATTTTGCTGAGTTTAACAAATTGACTTTGAGATCCATATGTTCACTTGCTGCCCAATATATTCCACCCACTAGCAGGTTCTTTTGCAATGAGATGATCAAATTAATACCACTTTGCCTGTTAGTGTTCAAGATGTTATGGCTGATTACCGTGTATAAATTGTGATTAAATGATTAGAATTGAATAAATTAGGGCTTTAGAAATTAATGTTTTCTCAAAAGCCCCAAATCTGTTCTGTAGATTTTTTTTTTTTCCATCTTCAATTTTGGAATTTCCCTCAGTCTGGCTGAACTGGTGAACTGGTATGAACTTTGGGGTGGCCAATCCATGTAAGATGATAATGTTTCATGCTCCCTGGACCACTCTTTCACAGTTTTATCCTGATGAATCCTGGCATTGTCATTTTGGAATATACCTGTGTCATCAACAAAGAAACAAATCGACTGACGTCAAAATTGGTCATTCAGTTTATTCAGCTGGTCAACTGACCTCATTATAGGGACACAAATGTTGCTGATCATAGACCAGACCAACTAAACCACAGGTGTCAAACTCCGGTCCTCGAGGGCCGGTGTCCTGCATGTTTTAGATGTTTCCCTCTTCCAGCACACCTGACGGTTGTTATCAGGCTTCTGCAGAGTTGGATGATAGGCTTATCATTTGAATCAGGTGTGTTGGAAGAGGGAAGCATCTAAAACATGCAGGATACCGGCCCTTGAGGATCTGAGTTTGACACCCCTGAACTAAACCAACCCCAAATAATAATGCTGTCCCCAAAGGCTGGTACTGTAGGCGCAAGGCATGATGAGTAATCACGTCATCCAGCTCTCTTTAGACTCTAATTTGCAGTCTTTATGCGCTCTATCAAATTGTTTCAGAAATTTGAAGCTATGCACTGCATGAGTTAGGATTAAATTACTTGTTGCATATTAATCAAATCAAATTTTATCTATAACACCAAAACATAACAAAAGTTACCTCATGGAACTTTACATTTAGAGCTGGTCAAGATCAGACACTTAAACCAATTCACAGACACTCAACAGAATCCTCCAGAAGCAAACACTTGGAAACAGTGGTGAGGAAAACTTCCTGTTAAAAGGCAAAGACCTCGAGCACACCCCGGCTCTGGGAGAATGGTCTGCCTTGACCACTGCAGTATTTGTCCAGTGGTAGGATCTGAACTGTCTGAGTTAAATCCAGGTAAAATACATAAAAGCAACACAAGAGAGATAGCACAAAAATAATTAAAGCAGACACAAAATAAGTAAAAGGCAAACAGTTTCTCATTAATCATATGGACAGTGGTGGAACACCAGAGTCTGGTTTGCTCCGCCACCGTCTTAGAATGAACCAAAAATACTACTGTGAATCTTTCATTCATTCATCATCTGAACCCATTTTATTCTCACTAGGGTCGCAGAAGTCACTGGAGCCTATCCCAGCTACTTATGGGCGAAGGTGGGGTACACCCTGAATGAGTCGCCAGTTCATCGCAGGGCAGACACAGTCACTCTCACGTTCACACCAATGGGCATTTTAGATTAACCAATTAACCTATTAGTGCATGTCTTTGAATGGTGGGAGGAAGCCTGAATACTCAGAGAGAAACCACGCAGACACAGGGAGAACATGCAAACTCCACACAGAAAGGTCCCACCCATCGACTAGTGTTGGAACCCAGGACCTTTTCATTGTGAGTCTCTCTTAAAATTAATTTACATAATTAACAACATGATTGAGATTAGCAAGCTGGTATTGTTACAATGCGTGATAATGGAAATGAAACTAATCTCACAAAGTTTTTACAACTCTACAATACATAATTGTATTTTGCATTATCTTAAAGTGTCATTTTTAATCGTAGAGTGCTTGTCACAACCAAATGTGATTACTGCTGTTGTAATCACTGTAATTTTCTAGAAAGGATCAATAAATTATCTAAACTCAATTTTATAATATAGACTAAAAGCCACGCAATACACACAAACACACAACTGAATCAATTCTGAAACCATGAGAGCTGCAGCAGCGGAAAAAAATGAGATGAACTCAGTATAAATGTTAAACAGCAACGTTACTGCTGTTTGATGTTTATTAAGTAGTGTATGCCAGGACCCAACTTTGATGTTTACAGTGGGCGAGGAGCAGCTCCACAACAACAGCAAACAAACCCAGCAGCATTAATTATGTTCATATTTTGTAAAATACAAATGTCATTTCCATTGAAACATCCGACATCAGATAAGCAGCAAATAATCAATCAATGCAACAGGCACTCTGTGTGAGCCTGTGTTTATTACAGTGGCATACAGGTCTGTGCTTACTTTACATCCACACATATTCTGTAACAGCTATTACAGCAAACGTCCATTTTTTGACCGGGTGAAAAATAAGGTCATGACTGGTAACTTGGTGGGGCTAAACATTGACACTGACAGGACAATATACATCCATGTGATGAGACTGTGCATGCAGGGAGAAGTAAAAGTTAATTACCATTGTAACGGGGAGACTCTTTGTATGTTACTGTCCATGTGCAATAAGATAAGATGAGATAATCCTTTATCAGTCCCACAACAGGGAAATTTGCAAAACTGAGAATGCCTTGAGAGTAAAACGCAGTAATTAGATAGCTTAATATTTTTGGTCCCACATCTAATCTTTTAAGTTAATTTTAATTAAATAAAAAGTAATGAGAAAGGTTAAAATAAAGAGTCTTAAAAGAAGGGTCAGTGATATAAACCCATAACAGAAGAAAAAATGTCTTTAAAGGTATTTAAAACCATGAACCAACATTTGTTCAAAAGACAAGTGCAGCATGATACCCAGAGTACAGGTTCAAATGCAGGGGTGAAGCTTCATGCAAGTAAATCACATCACCATAATCTAACACATACATGACATACATACGTACGTACGTACAGACAGACAGACAGACAGATAAATAGGCAATTGCATGATTCTCTTTCTAGCCTCCAAAGGAAGATGTTTTCAATCAGTAAAAACACTTGTGGTGTGAGCTTCTAAACTTGAGACTGAAGTCATGGAGCAGAAGATGCTGCATAAACTGTTAATCATCAGACATCACACTTTCAGTGAGAGAGACAAAATGCACTGCAGAAAGTTATTGCTGCCATATTCCTGACCCTGAATAACTCCTATTTATTATATACACCACTGTGCAAAAGTCTCTGGCCAACATTAGATTTATTTTAGCAAAGTCATATTGATGATAAATATGCATTTGTGAATTTCAGCATCAAGATACGACTGGAATTTACATCAAATATGAAAACAGAATTAAAGACAAAAGTTTCAGAGAAAATTTGAATATTTTAGAAGCTGTATGGGATCATCTGGATTAAGAGTTATGATATAAGAATCTTTAAGTCTAGAGAAGTTCAGTTTGCTCTAAAAAGGAATAGGTCTGATGGATGTACACAACATCACTTAAGAACATTCAAGATGTAACTGCAAGCACAGATTGCACAAAATACTTTTACCAGTAGAAGCCATTCATGTCTGTTTTGTGTGTGTGTGTGTGTGTGTGTGTGTGTGCGTGTGTGTGTGTGTGTGTGTGTGTTTAATCCTGTTCGCACATTTCCATAAATAAATCTGTTCTGCCTAAACTCAGTGTTGAAATTATTGCAGATTGGATATTGTACAAAAAGTAACAGCTAATATTTCCAACAAAAAATTCATTAATTAAGAATTCCTAAAGTCAGGAGTGCTTAAACATCTAATAATATTTGTCTGGTAGATAAGTCATAATGTACACAGTTCCAATCATTCCATTACACAAGGACATGAGACAAGAATAGATGAGAATTAAGATCTCCCACAATCTGTCACATGGTTGCTCTGAGCTCCACAGAGGTGGAGGTGTGACCACTCAACAACTCTTTTTCCTGACTGTAACTGCTAAAACACGTGAAAAGCTGCCTGCTTCTAAACAATGTGCGAAAGGAAAATGCCAACTTTCTCTCTGTGGATTACAAGTGTGGATTTGTGTGTGCTTGTTCTTGTGCAGTCTGATGGGGTAAGTGTTTGCCAGAGACCCAGTGTGAACTGAAACCCATGAGTGCAGGCCCACGCCACACACCCACAGCACAATAGGTTCCAATAGAGAAAAGCTAATGGATGAACAGACATGTGAATCAATGGATGGATGATGAGTTGGACCATGTTCATGATTGAATTTTTAGTCATGTAAACATTTAAAAGCACCAGGCATAATGGAACCAGCTGTGGACAAAACACAAAGTCCTACATGAATATGATCCCATTTATACAAGTCATATGGTTTGAAAGTTAATATTAGTCTAAAGAAATGGATGAAATGTCCAAGTGTAGTGTGAAAACCAACATGTACCATACTTCCTCTCAGATCTAGCCTGTGCTTCAGCATTCAGCAGGACTTTTATGCTACCGTTTTTAACAAAAGTCCACATATTTTTATTCCAGGAGAACTATAGAAAAACATAATGTGCCCACACTTGAAAACCCTCGGCCTTCAGTCCACACCAGGGTTTCCTTATCACTGACTATCTTCTGACCCCCTGGTTGAGAACTACTGGTGCACACCAAAGTTTTTGCACATATGGATGGACAGACCAATGACAAACTGATGAAACACCTTGCAGCAAGGGCAGGGGTAAAAATGCTCTGGTAAAAGTAGAATTACTGAATCACCATCTTTCCTCAAGTCAAAGAAAAAAGTACAAGTTGTGAAATGTACTCAGAGTAAAACCAAAAATTATTTCCTTATTTCTAGCTACTGAACCTCACAAATATTTGTGTTAAAATTTTGGGGAATAAGTAGGAACCAGTAATCATAAAAGAGACCTGACAAATTGACTTAAGTAAAGCATTTGCAGTATGTTACTTCTCACCTCTGCACTCATAAACCTCATTTCTGGTTGAAATAGGCCAAATGACTTATAAACACAAATCCAGTTGGCGAGGTTCATCTGGATCTGTGGTTTAGCTCTGTAATTGTTACTTAATATTTCGCGGTTCAACCCAATCAGAAAAAACACAATATTGGATAATTAAGGGGATAAAAACAACCAGTAGTTACACAGTCGGCTGCACTCCAACCTGTCACACTGATATATGAATGGCAAGATAGAGCAAACTGGTCAGTGACGCCAAACAAGGACAAACCTAAGAATGAAGAGATCTGGAAAGCTATAACATAATAAGCTCTAGGGACAAGTATTCATGTTCTGCTTGAAACCCAGAATAAATGACAGCATTAAACCATGTCCATATATCAGTTTTATGTAACCCTAACCTTGCCTCTGACACCTTTCTCAATGTCACCTTACCTATGATTTTGTTCTAAACCTAACAAAACGTAAACCATGACACTGCCATAGTCTAAATACTACAGTCAAATTATAAGTTTTATTCTTACCTGTGTTATTTTGTATATTTTTTCAATGGATGCAGTGTTAGAATAGGATGCTGACTCCAATGTGGTTGATGCTGTTTCCAATTAAGACTTGTTGATTGGAGCATTAACAATTTCTCATCAAAAATATACAGTAACAATATAGCTAGTATGCTCAAATTGTATTTCCTTTAAACAATAAAGACCCAAACATCCACCATCAACCAAAAAGCATCTACTGATCTAAAATGTCTAATCATTGTTGATCCACTTATGCTAACAATGCATGTAAATAATTGGTGTAAAATGCAGATTGACATCTTTTCATGATCATCAAATATGACCCATTTGAATGCGGAATGAATGCAGAAACACGGTCATCTTCTACAACATTAATTCACCAGTAAAACCCATGTAGATTAATAAATGACAGTGGGTGTAGAAGCTTGTTTTTATGTTCAGTTAATGCCATTTTGCTGAAACAAGTCACTTTTTCTTCTGTTATCTCTGTATTAATACAATAACCTTTGAATTTACTCTGAGCTTTTATGAGCATCTACATAATCAGTGACTACAATATAGGAAAATATATGGTTTACACTGAAAAATGCAAAATGCAGAGAAAGTAATTTGGAAGTCATGACAAAAATAGTTGTGGGTCTTTACAGGTTAAAGTCTTGGCGTTGCTATTATATTGCAGCATAACCAGTAACAACACAGTTAGAAAATGTTGCCCAGGTCACAGGTTGCATAAAACATTCTCCCTCATTATGCTATTCCTCTCTTTAGACACATACAGTAAATATGCGGGTGGCCAGTGACCACCAATACACTGACAAATAATCTGTGCTCATGCCTGTGTGCTCTAGGCATGAGGAGTTAGTGAGCCTTATCAACCTACTGGGATATTCATCCAGCGTCAGTCGTGGCCTGCCTGGGGCCATCTGCCGGCCTCCCTCTAATCCAGGGGCTTGTCACTGGTGATTAGCCAGCCTCTCTATCACTCCCTCTCCTCCTCTACTATTCTATATTTCAGGCATATTATGTTGATACTAGTGTTTAAGCATGCTCTCTCTCCCTCAAGTCCTTTATATGGATTTTCATATTCCAGGTGCATCACATTGACTTGGGTTTTGTAAATCTGTCAACATCTTTAGTTGAATCAGAATTTCTTCCACAATTCTGTGTAAATATACATATAATTTACTTGCTAGTGTGGAAGTCAATGGTTTTGTGAATAGGTTTAATAAAATAAAGTACAACTGTAAGATAGCTAAGCACTTACACATACCTCTGAGCCAGAGCCAGGGCCAACCCAAGTGACAAACCCTTAGGCAACTAGAGCTGAAATGATTAATCAACTCAAATTGATTAAAACATTTTTTTTTTTATTACAATTGCCATGAATTTTGCATCTGGTTCTGGAATGAAGGACAAGTTTTTTTGGTCATTTACAGACATGTACAGACACTTTTACTATTTTTTCCTCTATTCAAATAATAATGTAATGGAACTGAAGAAAATAATTGATAGATTAATCTATTACAAAAATAATCGATAGCTGAAGCTGTACATGCAAAAGAGGGCTGTGTTGTTTGACCATTTGACTTCACAATGTTGTGTCATCAGTGGGTTATGACTTGGTGGTGCTGTGACTGAATGTTGACTTGGTGTGTGAAAAATTTTTACTATTTTCGATGCAGGTTTTGTGAGTTTTTCAAATATTCAATGTCTTCGGGGAGATAAATTCACAATTTTTCAAAAAGAGGAAAGAGGAAATGGGCTGTATCCTCAGCTGAATGGGTGTTGCAGCGGCATAGCGGTTATCAAGTCTGCATAAGGAAGTGCATCTTTCCATCGGTCAGTCCCCATTACATTTAAAACATTACATCTCATGAGCAGTTTGACAGAATGTTTATTCAGTTGGAGGCAGGGATGAACTGAAACTGAAACTCTGGCTGGTGATGGTCAAAGGTTTCCACGAATATGAATGTCTGTTCATTCTTTAGACCATCGAATCAAGAATGCCTTAAGGGATTTTTTTTTTTTTAACCAATTTGGCACAAAGTTTCACCTTGACTCAATCAGACTTTAGTGGGCAAATGTCACAAAACACAAAAATTGGCATAACTGCTGGTAAATCTCAAACACCATTAACTGCTCATAATGCAAGAACAGTTAATGCAACTTACAGTATAGTTCCTATTCACTGCAATTCAGGCAGTCTTTTGTGATGTGATTGCACAGTTCACAATGAAAATTGAAATGTGATTTATTAGCTAGCAGATGAAGCATTAAGACCTAATATAAAGCACCAACACATCGCTAAGAGACACTATGCCACCCATCACTGTCTCTTTGAGATTAATATGCATTAGATTTACTCGATTTCTCTAGTAGTTCTTGTCCTTTAATGACTTCACTTATACATTTTATGACAGTGCTGTGGGACTAATGTAAAATCAAATCGAAACAAGCCTGAAAACACAGGGGTCAACATGATTCCACAAACCAATTCCATCAAATCAAGGGATTGGCAAACACTGTCACAAACAATTACCTAAAGCTACTGTCCTGTCACTGTTGCTTAGGGCACTCTGAGGAATTACTGCACCATTTTTACTCAACGAACCAAGAACACATGGTCTAAAAACAAGCAGAAAATCATTCGTAAATGGGGTCAAAACTGCAGCAGCACAGTGTGACTTTTACTAACAGAAGCTATGTGTTACATAAGAGTAAATGTTGCAGCATTCAATATTCTAATGTAATGAACTCATGTTATACAGCAATATTTAATAGCCTTAATATGTGATTACTTTCCCATACAATACATTACAGCTGTCTGTGTTTATGTTCCATCACATTCATCGGATGATGAATTGAACCTGTTTTTAAGGGTATATGGTTTTGCAAACATACAACAGAAAGAAATCCCGAGCTTCGACTACAAAGACTGTGAACGCCAGCTGAGTAGAATAACTTGATAGCTGGTAGGAGAGATGACGGATTAATAACAGGGCTTCTGGATGGACAGGTGGATATTTACGCCTGAGCTTCCTCCATCTCTACAGCTTTATTAGAGAAGCATCAGGGGACGTAGACTGGTCTCTTTTCAACTAAATGTCACTGCTTTTCTTCAATGACACCACTACTACTCTCATCGTGCTGAGCTGCCTCATTGCCTCTTCTGGGGAGACGAGCCTGTTCTGAATACCACTGGCTGACCACAAAAAGGCTCATTCCCAAACATAGGAAGAGGCTTTGTTTGCATTTGAAATTGGGAGCAGAGTCCTTGTTTGTTACGAGACAGTACAGGGAAATGAAGTCTGTCCAACAAGAAAAACAAACCGTATATTATAAGCACTCGATTTAAAATAGAGACTTGAAAAGTTGGGCATGCTCAACAGCAGTATAGCAAATGTTCTTAAGTCCTATGTGACTTAAACAGAATATGAAATGCTAAATACCATTCATATTTACAAAATTCTGCCAAGTTAAAATGAAACTTAAAACATACACCTGCCTTAAGTAAATGTCAGTCCATACTAAATGCAGTTATATTGTAAAAAAAAAAAAAAAAAAAAAAAAAAAAAAAAGCTGAAAGATGACAGATAACAGGTCCTTCCCTTGTTTCCAAAAAATCTAGGGAGAGAAACAGCCAAACAGCCACTGGCAACCAAAAGCATCGACTGTTCTAAAATGTTTAATAACTGTCAAACCACTGATCCTATAAATACGTGGAAATAATTGTTAATAAATGCAGTTTGTCATCTTTTCATGGTCATCAGATTTGACTAATTTGAACGTCCAGAGGCTCCACAATGAACTTGGAGACACCTTCATCTTCTACAACATTGATTCACTAGTAAAACTCATGGAATTCAATAAATGACAGTGGATGGAGACACTTGTTTTTACATTCAGTTATTGATATCTGTATTAAAAAAGTCACTTTGTTCAGTTTTCTCTGTTTTGATACAATAATCTTTGATTTCGTGGATAAGACAGAGGAATATTCTGGTCTTCTCATTGGTCCTGAAGTTTTTCACGTATATTTCATTGCATTTTGAAATTAATGCCAAACTTCGACCCACACTCAGTTGACAATCACAGGAGCTGGCTCAAATAAAGACTGCTTTGAAGCAGTTATCTGCAAAATCAGTTTTGTAGTGTGAGTTTACGGACAGAAGAAGAATTTTAGTGACTGGATTGGAGTCAAACCTCTTTGATAGACAATTATGTAGTGTGAAAGGAGCAGAAACCTGTAATAGCCAAAGAGGGTGAGGGGACCAGAAAGCAATCTGATGCTGCATAACAGTAAGCAATAATAATGAACACTATTTCCAACGCTGCTCCAGCTCCTAGTGCAAAATATATAAGCCATACTGAGTTCACCTTTTCAGCCCTGAATTCATCCTCAACTCCCCCCCCAGTGTAAAACATAGTACATGCATCCAGCTCATGATGACAGTCCACCTCTATATTACGTAGATGAAAACCTGAGAATGGACATTTTTAAATCAGTATAAACTATTTACAATTAAAAACCGATTAACACCTATTCTTTTCATGGAACCCTGATCATAATGCTGTGTTCACACTACACCTGAATGTAACTTTCACCTTGTGTTACTCACATGAAACTGCTATGAACATTCAAGTGAAAAGTCGCTTTTAACAACCTTATGGGAGCTAGTGGTAATGCTAATACTAGCATTAACTCGGTTCTTTGTCAAGTACAACAATTAGCTGGAATCAAGAAACAGATGCAGGCCATTCTTCTACTTATTTTTCTACAGACCTCAACTTTTTTTTTAATCCTGTTACAAAAGGTACTGAGCTCAGACAATAATCCAGGTTGCCAGGGGGATACTGGGATAGTTGACTGGTTTCATGACAAGATACAACACGTGGAGGATTTTAGCCATATTTATAAACCACAAGCTACAATAATTGCACAAAATTATTCTGTAATGTGTTCCATTATGTTTACAGTTCACTTTCAAACGTCTTTTATTGACTGTTATATCAAATTAGCAACAAACAAACAAAGTTGTTGACCAACTGATGATGATCCCTGTAATGCTTAAATATAGGTAAATACTTGGTTAGATCCTTTGTGTATTATTGGAGGTAAAGAGAACCATGGAGAAGGCAAACTCATCTCCTATCCTTAGAATAACAGAATGATAGGATGATAGAACATGCTTAAGTGTCAGGGTAGCGGTGACTTTTTTTGCTCACACAATATGAGTTATATATTTGTATCTTTACATTGTTTTCGTATGCAAACACAATGCGCAAGAAATTTGCTTCACGTTTGGGCTTAATTAAAAATAAGCAAAAACTTATGACTGATTAGCACATAATTAGGGCTATATCATTATAGGTATAAGGCTAAAATACCAATATCTGTTGTCATTTGAAAAGGATCATCTAGTTTGTGTTAATTTGTTCTGGTTAATTCCAAACTTAAAATATATGTTTGGCAGCATGGCTTAGATGTGACCATAACCCATAGACAGGTCCATTGATGGTCAGGAAAACTTTAAATAATCAATCAGTGGAACGTGTTGATAAATTTGGTCTCTCATATTTTAACATCAGTAAAGATTTGAAAATGCACTAGTGTTTACCAGGCTCTCGACATGATCAATGCTCTCAGAAAGTTCTGTCGGTTGTATTATGATTTTTTTTTAATCACTGCTGTAGCTACTCTTAAATTATGACACTCAAAGAAATGTTACCCTCTGTGACAACCTTGTAACACTTATCTGTAGATTGCAACTGAACAAAGTGGTGTGTCAAAGTTAAAATCTGGCAGTAAGCCCAACAACAAACTTCATACAACACTGTGATTACAGATGTTTTAAGTACATAACGTATGCTCCAGGCATTAGCATTGACTTTATACTCAAACTCAAAACTGACTTCCACATAGCTGCTGGTGCAATATTCTGCAAACTGAATATTGAATGTTGAGAAGGCACACAGGCAAAAATTACTGGAAATATAAAAAGGAAAAGAGTAGGTCAGTCCTTTCAGTTACATGCCAGTCCTTTTACAGCAACAAATGCAGCTTTGATATCAGGTCAAGGCTGATAATCACAAGAAAAAACATGCCTATATAACCATAAATCCATCACTGATCTGCTTACTCATGCCATGAGCATCCTCAAAGTCCAGTAGCTGTGCAGTTCAGTGATATACTGTGATAGTGCCCCATTTAAAATATATTATGAGCCATTTGAATATCGTGGAATGAAGCACTGTGAATCCTCTTATGTCATTCTAAATAAAGTTTTTGGATGAAGTTTAATCTCTAATCCAGCCATCCCTCCTATATCAGTAATAGCCAGGTTTTAGTGTAAGCTCTGCCATTTAGATTAAACAAACTCTGTCAATTCTTTGGCATCTTTCGCCCTTGAATGGATGGGCCATTTCAACAGGCAAACAGTCTGCATGTGAACAGTGGAGTGGGGTAATATCTGCAAAGCCCACAAAATAGATCAGTCTAGGTCAAACATGACTTATTGTGCTTTTAAAATCAAGTGCAGCCTCATGGTGCAGTCCCTTAGCTCTGTATCATTTCAGCTGTGGTTGAAACTGAACCACACACTGCTGGGGCTTGCAGAAAAAAAGACCAAAAAAAAAAAAGTTCCTTCCTTTTTTAGCATGAAATATGTTGAGGCCACAAGCCAGTTGGTGCCAGTTAGGATTCCACAGGCTGCCTTCTGACAGTTGTAGAACCAGACACAAACAACAGATACAATTAGCCTCCATTTTTACTGTATGCTTCTGTTTTTGTTTTCTAACAAAAAACACACAAATACAGAATTAAAAACACCCACTAGCATACTTGGCCATAAAAATTATAAATAAATAAAAAATAATAATAATACCAAGGAAATTGTCTTCATTTATATGGGTTCTTTTTTTGGCTGTTCCTACAAAATTTAAACAGTGGTTAGCCAATTACTTACCAGGGTCTTGTTTGCCCTCTAGTTCTTTGCAAATTAAGGTTACATGGGGTCACCCTGAATGCACTCGCTAAAATGAGCCAGGAATTTCTGAGGGTGATGCTCATTTGGAATGAAGCCACATTACCTGTGTCATCAAATGAAACAGTTTTACACACTCAGTGTATTTGTTTCTAGCTCAATTCACAACTGCTGTGTGATATAATACAGGTACGCAGGCATTAGCACAGCACTATTTAAGGCAGAGGATTTCCAGGACGCACAGAGAAAGCAGGTGCTAATTTAGACTGGGGACTATGAGCCAAGCCGGTGCTAAGGGGAGCTGAGGACACCGATCAATCAAGTATGCACACAAAGACAACCAGCTATAGAAAGGAAAGATGGAGATCACAATGTTTATTACTACTACTATTACTTGGTTGCCCTCAATTGAGAGACCACAAGTTTCTTCCAAACTACCCTGTCATCTATTAGTGTTCCCAGTTTTTTGTCATGACTCCACCTGCGTCTGGCCTTAGGACTTCCACATAGCTTTGTTGTGGTCTTTCTCTGGTGCAGCGACCACAGGTTGGTTGCCACACTACAAATTTGTGGGTGCTCATCTCTTGGTGGCAGTGGCAGTGTCCAGCAAGCTGCATTCTTGCTCCAATTTTTTTCCCAACTGGAGGAAGGTTACCGTACAAGTGGTTGTGTTGGTTGTGTGTGTCCACCACTTTACACTGAGCACTTTCCTGAGGATGCAGGTGTAGGTACCATTCAGAGAGCATTCTATCTGTGGCGTTACTGTCCAGCTCTCGCATCCATACAGCAAGATGTACTCTATAACCACCATCTTTAGGTCCCTTGGCATTCTTGACACCCAGATATTCCTCATCTTGTTCAAGGCATGCCGCACTTGTGATTTTCTTATCTTTATAAAACAATGTTTACGAGTTTGCATTAATCATAAGAGTCTGAAGTGAGTGGTTGATTGGTCACAATGTTTTAACAAAAAAAGGCAAGAGGCTCTAATTAAAAAAAGGTATAATATGTAACATTTGTGGGTATACTTAGTATTAATGCGGGGTTTGTGTGAGAAAAAAGGGACAACAGCTAAGGTGTGAAATTTACCACAATATGGAAGTTCTATCTTAAAGTGTACTAACATTTGTGATTAATATGTAAATCATTTTCTCGATGAATTATTAGTTTAGTCTATAAATTATGAGCGTTTTCCAAACTAAAAATTAAATGACAAAACAAGGAGAAAAGTTATCATTCATGTTATTATGTTATTTTACTGGTCCAGCCCACTTGAGATCATATTGGGTGAATGTGGCCCTTGAATTCAAATTAGTTTGACGCCCCTGATCTATATTGTTTTGAAAATCATAGTCTTAGGGTGATATTTGTTGTTTTTTTTTTTTTATTTTGTTTTGTTTTTTGTTTTGTTTGTTTTTTTAAATTGCATTGTTGTTTGTGTTCTTCCACATACATACAAGCAAGAAATTCATATGATGTCAACACAATTATACATAGAGGACAGTAAACACGACACAACAGCGTAAACCTAAAGAAAAGAAGGACTTCAAGCAGTGTTTGCATGATATTCAAAAAAAAAAAAAAAAAAAAAGGTCACCCCAGCTCCACACAAGTATGCCTCCAAAAAGGAGTTGGAATCTACTTTGTGCTGGAAAACAGTGGTTCACTGACATTAGCCGAGTCAGTTTCTAAGCTAACAGTTGTTATGGTGCCGTCGTAAACTGTTACCACTCTAGCAGCAGAACAGTGATATTGATGCAATCTGGAAAGGGCAAAAATGTCAACTCAAAATTTTTGTTTATGTTTCAGCCAAATTATTAGTAGTACAGAAATCACTCATCATATATATGTGTACAACAGAGACAGTCAAGGAAGGTGCTAAATTGTTTAAGGTGAATTGAAATCCCATCATACAAGTGAATGATATGGTTACACATTGTACTATTGATGCTTATTTAGTCCGCTGTACCTGCAAGGTGTCAGCACTGTACTGTTTCCGTCTACCTCAAACCTCTCTGAGTTTGTCTAGCGTTCAGCCACTATAATCACTGTACGCTGAAGGCTGTTGCTGTATTAATGACCTTGGTTTGTCACACTGAACTTGTGAACCCACTCACACCCTACTCTCCTTCAATTTCTGGAATGGCCTCTCCAGTGAGTCTGGTATAATAGCAGTTGATTGTAAGAGCTGCTAACAACCCTCAGTGTTGGTGACATCCTTCACTGCTACAGCCTCTGAGATGGGATGGAATGTGTTCAGCTAACAATGGCCTGTCAACGGCTAGTCAGCCTGTCCCCGCACATTGAAAGGTGACATCAGCGTGATGTGGTACCAATCTGACTGCATTCAGAGTGCTTTTACTGTGTAGGACTAATACTTCATTGTGTCGGCTAAGTGACAAGTCATTACAGATGCATCGCTGGCAGATGGATAAACCTACAGATAAAAAAATTTAGAGATACACAGACTTACTGTGCATCAACAAGATAGTTAAACAATCACTTAGGTTGACTTGATTTAAAGAAACAAAACAGCATTCAAGACACCAGTCGCTGCAGTAGCCATTGTTTAACTGCTGTTTACACTGCAGGGAAGCAGTGGATATGATGGATAATATTTGTGTTCCCTAATGAACTCACTCACCATGTCAGATTAATGTTCACTAATAGTGTTAGTAAAGCAGGATGCACTGAAGCATAATGTAAGTTTAAATCTGCTTTATGTGAAGAGTAACAGGTGGCCACTTAGAAGCCTGTTAGCTACAGGCTTTGTTTAAACTAAGCTCAAAAACTGCTTTTTAGATCATACTTTTTTTTCTTTTATTCAACCAAAATTTTTTTACATCCCCTTGCCAAAGAAACAGAAAAAGTCAAACAAATGAGGTAATTAAATAACTAGGAGCAACTGAATGAACAGTCAGCAGTGCATGACTGAGGTGACAATAGGTTAATGTGTTAGAAGCACGTGCAAAAAAGTATCACGTGTCAAGAGGCGAGACAACCTGTACAACGGGATTGGATCAAATGCCACAAGGTAACCCCTGAGTCATTAGACTGATAATCCAGATCCTAAGATCCATGGCAACATTCAGCAAGAGTGGTCAAGGGGATAAGTTCAGAATTATATCCAAACAAGATTCACGGTTAACAAAAACTGATGAAATGTAAGATGACCAAACAATAAATAATGAATGAAAATATTCCAAAACTAAAATAAAACAAAATTAAAAAAAGGTAAAATCTTTTTTTCTTTTTTTTTGTTCAGGGTGAACAACAATTAAATAGCTATAAACAATATATCAAACCTTTAATAAACTATGGTTTGGCAAATCATATTTGATGTCATGCAAGGCTACATGGAAAACAAACACTTGATCTAAATACAACTCGCCAAAACTACCAATTACGCGAAATAAAAATAAATGAAAAACTATTTGTGCACTTGTAAAAGTAACTATGACAATAATATCATCAACAATTTAACTGAATAACCCTGAAACCCGACTGAAAACCTGACTGTCACAACAGTAGTGACTCGGCTGCCAAGGCAGTAATACCTTCACCAGCATCTGTTGGTTTGTCTGTGTCAGCAGGGTTACACACCAGCTACTGTACTATTCCTCATAACTTGATGTCCAAGCACAAACTCAAATTTGGAGCCTGGATGTGTTTTTTTAAATGTTCTTAACTTTATGAGATAGATGAAATACCACCACCAGCCTAAGATGTAGTCCACTATAGTTACTGATGATGGGTAAAATTAAACTGATCTCAGAGAAAGAATTCAACCCCTTCTCCGGACTCCTTGTGATGGGATGTTTTGGCCATTCAGGTGTTTTCAGACAGGTAAGGGTTAAATATGTCAGTGGCAGGTGCCATTACAGTAGCACATTATTGTTCAAGCAAGCATTTGAAATCTAATGGACTCAGGGCTGCTACAAACTGACTGCACCTAACGTATTTATCGCACTTTAATTGTATTTTAATTGTTTTTTAAAATTGTATTTTATAGGTATTTTTAATTGCTTTTAATTGCATCTTGTACTGTAAAACACTTTGTGACTCCCTGTCTGTGAAAAGTGCTCTATAAATAAAACTTACTTAATTATCAATCACAATTGAGAATGTCAGATTTGACTCTACACTCTACTCTGATTCCACAAATACTGGGTCATGTCTTGTCTTTTTGATTTGGACTGAGAGTTAAGAGGTACAGAAGGTGTGTATTTTCCATTTCGGGTATTTTTTTTTTCCCCATAATTGGTTTGTGCAGCTTTAATTACCTATACAAGCATAGATGTTTTGTCCATTAATCTCACTTTTTTCCATGTTACAAGTGACTTATCAACGGTATCTGTATCAATCTGCAGTTCCACACTGCAGCTGTACAGTCAGGTTCAACAAATGCCACGTTATCAGGATTTTATGTTTCTGCTTGAATAAACCATGACTTACACTACCGTCTGTAATTGCTTTGTCCTGAAGCAGACGTAAGGTCTTGACAGCTCAAACCTGGCAACCTTGTCGCTCCAACAACAGAGGCTAATGAAGCACACATGCAGCACAAGAATGGGAAAGATGCACATGCTGTTACTGTATGTTGAGGTATGTGCGTGTGCCTCTACATGTGTCACATCTCTGTTATACATGGGAGCACTAGATAAATCATGGTAAGACCTCAGCCTCACAGCTATTGATACCAAAACAACACTATGCAAGTTTTGCTCCAACAGTGACCAGAAAAAGCTGTTAATCCTAAAACTGCAACAAAAAATACAGCAGTATCAGAGAGGGAAATGGAGCGATAGAGATGCAGAGGAAGGCATATGTATGGAGTGCACAGTAAAAAGGAAGCAACAAGAAGAAAAATGGTGTGAAAAAAGGATCTGAGAGGGAGACAAACTCCCTGCAATCTTTCAAAGGTTCCCAAAAACTGTGGCATGCCATTATCACCATCATCATCACCATTGTACTCTTGGTGGCTATAATCACTCTCATTCCTTCTCCAGTTATTCTCACTGCCAATCTTCAGAAATATCACTTACAGTACCAGGCAGAGCCCATTGTCTCTATCTGCCTCATTTAAATAGAATTTTTGAAGCCAAAAAAAAAGAGACAGAAAAGAAACAGTGCTAATCTGCTTCACCTTCCAAAACAGATACATCATATCTTCACAGAAGGCAATAAAAGCAATGCAGGCCCAATTCCCCATAGTTTTCGAAGACAGGGCTGTATTTCAGCTCGACTCATCAATATGCAAAACATCAGAGCATTGCTTGCCACAAGAATATTCCCTCCACTGCATACTCTGCAAATGTGCAAAAACAGCATCACATTTTGTGTGTGTGTGTTTTAAACAAGCTTCGATTGGCAAGAAAAGTATGCAAATCTTGTGCAAACATAATCACATTTTGATGAAAAGCGCTGGGATTCAAAGACTGAAATTGCCCTATGTGATTTTAATACTCTGCAGGCAATTGTCAAACCAAAGAGGCGCTGAAAAAAAGACGACTCCAGGGTTGAAATCAATGAGCTACCTTTTATTTGGGAAGAAGTGAACAAACTCCCAACACTGGATTACATTTCAAAGCACAGAGCCTAGAGCTTTTAGTGGAGTAGCATGTATGGTGTGGGAGAAAGGTGCTGTAGCGTGGGAGAAAGCCATAATCACCATGACCTACAGTAGGGTAGATGTAGGTTAAGTTAGTCCCTCTCTCTGCCTGCAGTGCTAACTCTGCCTTTCTCTTTCTCGAGTCTGTTCCCTGGGCTGTCTTTCCTGGGTTGTTAAATCCCTGCTCCTTTAATCTCCTTAGTCAGCTACATCCTCTTTAAAGATGCAGAACCACAGGAGAGACAACGTTGGGATATGTCAACTAGGGACGGGTGGTGGGCAAGGCAGAACTGGTTTGGTGGGTCAGAGAGTGAGGAGACTGGCTTGGTTAACCAAGTCACTGATTTGCTGAGAGAATTTTATCATGCAGGAAAGGAACTCAACTTAAACTATGAACTATACCATGTTACTGAGGCTTAAACCAATTTCAGAAAAAAGTTGCTTACTTTACATGTTTAAAATCATCCACAATGTTATCAGTAAAGGGTTAAGGGTGTACTGGTTACACTACACATTTGAACTGATGCAGTTTAGGTTGTGTAGTGGCCATATGCTAAACCCCAGACCTTGCTGGGAGAACTTTCTTGTAAAATGTGTCGAAATGCACATCTCAGACTTCATTTACATTTAAAGTGAATGTTTCATGAAGTTTTACTTAAGAATCAGGACCTTAACCCTAACCCCATCTCTAAAGTAGATCACAGGTAACCTTGTGGATGTTAAGAGGTGAATGTACCATGATTATGAATGATATCTGATGTCCCGCCTTGTTTCTGTCCTTAATACCTCAATATTATCAATTCCTCAAATTAAAATACTAATGAAACTACATACACATTTGTAAAACTAAAGTTAAATTTAAAAAAAAAAATCTTGAAAACTGGAAAAACTGTAAAGTATTTCCTAAATATGTTCAGAGAAATGTAGAGAGATTTATCCCTCCTAGTTCCCATTAAGCTTTCATTAAGGCAGCACAGAACACCTGTACTGTGGACCATTACACTAGTTCTCAGGCTTCAAAAAGCTTCACAGTCTCTCTAAATATATGGACTCTGTGTCTTGTTTTTTTATCATTTAATACAGCTACCTTCCATGTAAAACACAAGCATTACCAAAAATAAAATATTTGGCACACTTCAACATTTATTTCTTCACATCACAACCATTCATTCAACACCATCTTATCAAGCTCAACCCATGTTACTGCCTTTCCCTTGCCGAGACACCTGTGCACTGATGCCTATCAATCATCCACATGCTGTAAAACAGCCAGCAACATTTCAATAATGGTGCATCATCTCCGACTCGGGTAGCAGTGAAGTGGGGGAGTTGGGGGCAAGGGATCAAAGTAATCCAGTCAAAAATGGATCACAGTAGTCCTACATGCCACATGCAATTCAGTTTGAGCAGGTCCCCCTACTGTAGAATTTCTGGGTCGTCTTTCAAGTGTATCTTTGAAGTTCAGCAGGGTTGAGTTGCATACCTCCAATAAGGAATTTATGAGACAGCTCAAGTATGTCATCTGGAAGCATTGTAGTCTTGTGTAAGTCAATTAGGCAGGAACATTTGACTGTTTCGGCATTACATCTAAGAATCCTTCTCCATGTAACACTCTAAAGTCACCTTCAAACCTGGTAAACAGGCTTTCCTAAAACACAATGACTCATTCTGCTTTTTAAAAAATAATGCAGAAACATAATTAGATCAGACTGATTGTTGATACCTAGTGTGGGAGGTCAAATACCCCAGCAGCACTAGTAACACACACATAATTACCACTAACCATTGCAAGGCTTTATAAATAAAAATAAGGGGGGAGGGGCTTGTCAAATTGCTAATTAGTGCTTTTTACACTACCTGTTTCCCAGAAGTAAACAGACTTCCCATCATCTGTCTGTGTGTGAGCCTTCCAGAAACCACAGAGCAGCAGCAATGTCACAAAAAGGTACCAGCTGCTCCCCACTGTCCTTTTTCTGAGGGTCCCCACTGCTGCTGCTACCACTGTACCCCTCCATCCGGGTCCCCCCATGGTCAGCCACAGGATAAAAAGTAAAATCCACTCAGTTCAGAAGGTCATTGAAGGAAGCATTGAAAAAGAATGACGCTTAAAGTCCAGAGCACGGAGAGAAGTCAAGAGAACCACAGTGTGAGTAAGAGTATGTGAGTGCAAGAGTGAGGAAAAGAATGAGGTGAGCAGTCCTGCTGGAGTTGAGGTCCGCTACTTGGTCTTGTGAAGGACAGTAAAGGACTCCTTTTTTTGGCTCCTGTAAGTTGGTGGGATGGTCCCAGAGGGAGGATGTCCTGTCTTATCTTGTCTCAGAGTCAGGTCTGGAGCTGCAGACGGATGGTACACTCTCCCTCCTCCATATCGCATTCTTTCCACTGGTGCTGTTGCTGCCTCTGTCCTCTGGCTGTGGAGCTGTGACAGTGGGCGAGTGTCTGCAGTGTTGTTCGCCTCCCTCCCTCCCTCCCTCTCGCTCTCTCTCACTTACTCGTGCTCGCTCTCTCGGCTCCTATTCGCTCACTGATTTGATCTTCTCCCTGTGCTGCTCGCTCTCTTTTTCCACTCCTGGTTTTTCTGGGGTTTTTTTCTATTGTACTCGTTCATATTTTTTCTTCATTTGCATTGTGCACATGCTCACATCTTTTTCTTTTTGACTATATCACTCTCCCCCCTCTCCCTTTCTCCCTTCCTCATGTACCTCCCTCCTTTTCTCCACTGCTCATTCTATGCTTGCAGTGCTGGGTGGGAAGGCGACTGGAGACCAGCAGTGCTTGCACTGGTCTCAGGAGTGTCCATAAACACTGCTACCAGGATCAGAGAGGAAGAGAGACAAGCAGGGCTTAATGCAGCGCAAGAGAAAGTGGAGGGGGGGGGCTTATGAGGGGGAAGCAAAGGAGGAGCAAAACCCTAAAGCTGAAAGAGATAATGAAAAAGAGAGTGAGGCAGAAGAGGTGTTTGTGCCACTTAGAAAGGGGTGTGAGAGTGAGATAGATAGGCAGCAGTCGCATTAAGGTTTAGTAACAGCCTGTGACATTTCCATTTTATAATAGTACTCATTACCACTTATGATTCCATCACAGAGCCCTTCTTTGTAGTCCCTTTAGTACAGGTGCTGCTCTGGCGGTGCAAAGCATTTCAACCCCCCAAAAAACTGGTAAGGAACCTAGAAAGTTGGCTCCCAGTTGGAATCAAAAACCAATAGATATTCTTTTGAAATTGAATTGCCAAATTTTTTAGCCATGTCATACTCTACAGTTTGGAAAGAAAGGATGGAGACAACAACAACAACGCAGAGTCTAAGAAAGTAGCATGGGAGGGGGTTCAAGAAAATAAACTAATTTGGAGAAAAAGGTTTTACAGTGAATCAAGGTTTGACAGCTATGGATAGGTTGGTAGAAAATGATACTGTACATGGTCCAGAATAAAAACTGTTTTTCATAAAACCAATGCTAAATGTGGAATGGAAAAATGGGGACTTAATTTCTCAACATAATGATGGTGCAGGTCTGGGATTATCTGCTTTGTCGTGTTACCTTTACATTACCGAGTCCTCATTACGTCCTTTGATACAACATTTTCAGACGGCTGGAGAACAATCTGAGAAAACACTTCAGCTACCAACAACTAATCAACCATAGCAGTTTGTTTGAGGCACTTTCCCATGCCAGTGCTTCTCTTCCAAATAGCAGGTTATTGGTTGGGTGTCATTTGTTTAAAGGTTTTACTTCAATACAGTGACTACAAAAATTGTAAGAAGTCCACATTAGGTTTTTTAGAAAAGGGGATAACAACTCTTGCTAATGGTCATAGTTGTTGACAGTATTAGATTTTAGCGCAAGATGCCACCCACCAAAAAACTGAAGAAATGAGAACAGAAAGAACATGGAAACAAATTATGACGACTCTCATTTTGAAGTCTACAGCAAATAAATTATGAATATAAGAGTTCCATTTACACAATTAGATCATTTAAATTCACCAAACTACTACAGTGGACCATTAAACTGCTTTGTTCTAATTCTGTTATGTTTACTTTGCTGTGCTGAATCAATAATTTTAGGCTAGGAAAGTTGCAGATGATACAATTTAAGACAATGATCTACAATACACCAAAATATCTGTGTAACAATAAAAAATAGCCCTCAAGTGTCAAAAAGCAAGAACTGCATTTATTCACTGCACTCTAGCATTACGTGTGCAGAATTTCACAACAGGAAAGAAATAATAAAAAGTATACCGAGTCTTAGCTGAGTGCATCCTTAACCCACTCACTAAATGTTGCTTTCATATTAACACATGCCATCATTCCAGGAAGTTGAAATTCTGGAAAGTCCAAATGGCTGGGGAGAGTTTAGAAGACCTGCATATTTAATAGAAACATTGATATGTGATGACAGTACAATATTGTATAATAAGATACATTCTGTCAGTGTCCCACCGCTCGAAAATGCTGAGAGATGGAAATATTAATTAGAGCTGCAGTGATTCAGTTATTTTTGTAATCGATTAACAAATCAATTATTTTCTTTGACTCAATTAAACAAGTATATAGGTGAAAAAAAGAGCAAAAATGTGGAAAAAGACTTGAAAGTCTGATAATGACAAACAACTTGTCCTTTATTCCAGAACCAGCTGAAAAAAAACAACCACAACAAGAAAAGCACTCGGAGAGCGCAGACCTCCACCAAGACAGGTCAGTGGCCATCCCCGATCACCAAAATTTAATCATTTCTTCCTTGTGCCAGTATCAACATTTCCTGAAAATTTCATGAAACTCCATCCATAACTTTTTGCGTTATCATGCTAACAAACAAACAAACACGCACGCACACAAACACACAAAACAAAGCAATCACAATACCTCCTGGTGGAGGTAAAAAGTAGATAAATAAAAGGATATTAATCTTCAAGGATCCAACTTACTAACAACTTAAGAACTAACATAAGTAACTAACATATAACTTTGTATCCTGGCACCATGTGCATCATAAACATCCGTGTGAAAAACAACAGTGGAACCAACTTTTAGCAATAGCAAAATTAAGGAAACAAAGCGTTGATTCAGGAAAATTATTACCAAATAATTTTTCAATAGATTCAATTTAATTGATTGATAATTTCAGCTCTGATATAATGTGTTGAGCACTAGACATTTTAAGATGCCATAAGATTGGCATGTTTTAACTTTACAGGAACAATAAAATCTGACAAAACTGTGCATAGTGAAACATAAGAATAACACTAAATTAAAATCCTGTTACATTGTTACAGGGATGACCACTACAACTGAACAAACTGAGGCAGGAATTAAGGAACAACCAGAATTATTTGATCAGAGGGTTAAGGAATGACCACATCATTGGCTGTAAAAGAAATGTCAGCAAATTACATGTCAAAAAATATGTGGAATGGCTGGGATTATAATGTATCAAAGCAGAGAATGTATGTTGACACATGAAACAGTGCTTCTGTGCCTTTGCTGTGCTTGTCCTTCTGACTCAGTGTCCAGGCTTAGGTCATGTCAGAATGCCTGACTGGTTGGTAGAGTCAGCCTGTCATACTTTTAGGCTTAGTTCTATTTGGACAAGGCCGTTGACAGGATACAAATCTCTGTTGAGGGCTGGGATTTAAGAAAAGACACTTAAATCTTCCAAATATTTATAGGACAGCACTGTATTTTTTTTTCTTAAATAATCTAACGTATCACTAAATATGATTTCCAGACACACTGGGTTTGATTAGTCAAATATGATTAATTAATTCACACAGTTTCTTGAAATAAATAACAACTTAACCTGCAGATCATAATTTCTCCTTGTGTTCCTGAGTTATGGCATTGGGCAAAGGCCAGAAAAGTGCTTTGGTAGAACATTAGGATATCACTGTGAATTTGACTTTTGGGATTTTGGCAATATGTTTTTCATACTGGAATATAAAAAAAAAACAACAACTTTGCTGTCAGGTTTGCCAATAGTTCTCAGAATAGATGCTGGTTACACAAGGGAATTCCAACCAAAGAGTTAAGACTTTAAAAACTGTGATTCCATCAGATCTCTGACACTGTGACAGTGTTATTCCTCAGCATTTAATACATCGGAGCAGACTGAAACTGTGCAGCACCACTGACAACAAAACAGGTCAAGGTAAAGTCAAAACACACATAATGGTGAGTGGTTATGGTTAACAGTCAGCACATACTATATATACGGGCCTATGATCCACTGCAAGGAATGCTGTAGTTGTGTTTTTGGTACAGTATCTTTTGGCATTTTACATGAGGCTGATGACAGAATGGTGGTGCAAAGAAACAGAACTGAATAAGAAATTATAGTTGCCTATACCTCTGCTGAACAACAGACACCACTGTTATCAGTCAAGAATCAAAACTTTTAAGTTGAAATAACTTGAGTGATTCTCAGCCAAAAATCCCTTCATCTTTCTGACGGTCTATATGACATGACAGCGTGACAATGGTGTTCCGGTAGCAGCTAATGACGTAGTGTCTGGATGTGACAGTCTTTGCTATTGAATGTCAGCTGTGAGCAGAGCACCAAATGCAGTTGGACAGACCAAGATAAAAAAACTCAGACAGGACAGATAAAGATGCTGTGAAAAATCAACCCCACACACCACCTCAAGACTGACAGTCAACACTTAATCTGCATAAATAAATCAATTCATTGTACAAACTGAAACCACAGTTATAAAACCACCATTTCAACACACTTTTGGATTCTGAGAAGTGGAGAGGATTCCATTGTACTTCAGCACTCAAAGTAGCAGCCAATGTCTTCAACCCACACTCAAGAAAATATGCCACTGTATGAAAAAAGCAACTCAGTGCAACTCTGACCTCCCGTGATCTGTATCACAATAGCATCCATCACACTTACACTTTCATTAGTTGTTCATGCTAATGCTGGTGAAAGCCTGCAATACTTGGAACATTTCCGTTATTTTCAGTTTGTTTCTGTGGCACAACAATGACAATAAAAATAAACAGACAGAATAACAATTTGAACTCCTTATTCTAAATCATGTGTACTTTTCACAGGCAATGGCAGATTTTCCTTGGAAGTCTTCCACTTCATATGTCACCGTGTTACTTACACTGAGCTATCCATCAACATATACCTCAGAGCCCAAATTTATGGGTAAGGCTCTCCTTTCTCTTGTATTGGAGGGGGATCTACTGCGCATGCCCCATTTATGACGAAAGTCTACATGGTAAAAAGAAAAATCTAAACTGACTAAAGTCTTATCACGAAGAGACAACTATCTATTCAATCAGCACTTGGGTCTGCTGGGGTTGCTTGGGGTTATGTAATTTTACAAGAAATGCAACAGACCTGTTTGTGGAGGATGTGGTGGATTATATATCTCTGTAGATAAAGCTGGGAGAAAGTGACACTGAGCTCTCCTCACCTTATCATTGACACCACCCCCCCAACTCATGGACCTGAGTGGAGGGGGCAGTATGTGCCAAGTGATTTATAATGTTGTGATGTACAACAGTTGTTGCCAACAAAACCCCCATGCACGCACAGCAATGTCATTCGCGACCCCCTCATATGCTTCTTTTTGCACTCTTGAACCCCCACCAGGGCTCTGACCCTGGACCTTGGGGCTGCCGTGGCTCAGACGGTAGAGCAGGTCATCCAAATAACCGAAGGGTTGGCAGTTTGAATCCTGCTCTGTCCATGTGCCGTTGTGTCCTTGGGCAAGACACTTCACCCTTCTTGCCTCCAGTGCTGCTACTCACACTGGTGTATGAACGTTTGGTGGTGGTTGGAGGGGCCGTAGGCGCAGATTGGCAGCCACGCTTCCGTCAGTCTGTCCCAGGACAGCTGTGGCTACAAATGTAGTTTACCACCACCAGAGGGGGAATGTGAGAGCAAATGAATAATGGATCCTCTGTACGTGCTTGGAGTATGCGTTCATAGAAAAGCGCTATATAAATCTAATCCATTATTATTATTATTATTATTACCTCACCATTCTCATGCACCCAAAGTCCTGAAATTTTGTGTTATATTTTCTGAATTTGACATTATGTACAAATATTAATCAGAAAATAACTTATTAAACTCTACACATATACAAACTGGTGCAGATTAACACAAGAGTGAAATCAGTTCACAATGAACACATTTCAAACCAATTTTTGTCATCCTCAGCCACACTGGCTGAAGGGTATTGTCATCAGTTTGTTGTCCGTCTATCTGTCTCTATTTGCAAAAACTTTGGTGTGCACTGGTAAGTCAGGCCATTAGGTGGCAGTAGTGCGACTGATAAGTCAGGCTGAGGGTTTTCAAGTGTGCACGTTATGTTTAGTTATTATCATCGTACTAGACACATAGTGGAGTTAATATAGAGAGCCAAATCTCATGCCGTGCATATGCAACTATGACTGATTCTATAACTGAATATGCTAACAAGGTGCATTTTCATAATTCACACTCACATGTTACAGTTCTGTCTGTGTATGAGTATGACAACCTTGTTAATATGACATTTTCTCACCATGTTCTTTACTTTGAATTATATCTGATGACTTCAGTTATGCTTCTCAGCAACTACTCTGTGTACATACTGAAGCTTTTCAGTGGTTTGGTGTTTTAGTGTATCTGTATCCAAACTTTAATAAGCCAGGTGTGTAAGGTCTTCTGAGTCAACAAACTATTTTTCCCATGAGTACCACTCAGGCCTCTTTGTACCATACCTTTTGGGCCAGTAAATGACTGTTTTGTAATTCATCATTAACCTGTGTTTATTAGGGTCAAACTTAATTACTCCAAAGTGCTTCCCTGTATTCCCACGTTCCTCCAAGTGGTCACATATTAGAGATTTTGGGCTTCTTGACTAATAATTAATAAAGGACAATTTCCCAGCATGCCTGAGACACACAGGCCACATGTCATCCCTGCCTATGTTTGAGTGTGGGTGTAAATACATATTTACAAAATACCCGCATACTTTTTTGCCATTAAAAAAACATCCACTATCCTTTTTATGTGAACCAGGTTTTTCTATAAAAATGTGCATATTCCAGTTATTTATACCACCTTCCATTTAGATGCACAGACCTTTCTATTCACATTATGCCTATGATCCACAATACTTCGTGTGAGTTGGGCGCAATTTCCGACACAAAGCAGAACCAACACATGGCAACACCGTTTAACCTAGAATGTGAAATAAAACATGATAGAATGACACCTGTTACATCTAAAATGTGATAATGTAATTGAAAATGTCTTTTACTGTTAGGAGATGGTGGGCGACATGGTGGTGCAGTGGATAGCACAGCCTCACAGCAAGAAGGTCCTGGGTTCGACGGAGGGTGGGACCTTTCTGTGCGGAGTTTGCGTGTTCTCCCCGTGTCTGCGTGGGTTCTCTCCAGGTACTCCGGCTTCCTCCCACAATCCAAAGACATCCACTGATAGGTTAATTAGTTAATCTAAATTGCCCATAGGTGTGAATGTGAGAGTGATTGTTTGTCTCTATATGTCAGCCCTGCGATGAACTGGCGAAATGTCCAGGGTGTACCCAGCCTTCGCCCGTAAGTAGCTGGGATAGGCTCCAAGTGACCCCCATGACCCTTGTGAGGATAAAGCAGGTTCAGATAATGAATAAATTATTAGGAGACGGAAGGTATAATGGGTGGATACTGGTGAGACCAAACACCTATTGACTGTCACTAATGTGAAGACGCATGATGGTAGTGGTCTCTGAATAAAAGGGCAGTCATACATCAGGATGGTAAAAAGACTGAGCTGGGTCACTCTGGAGACAATGATGACAGAGAGGCACACAGGAGAGGCTATTTCTGTGTTAGGAAGTTAGAGTGCCTGGCAGGACCGGGCTTTGCTGATGCTTTTGGTCTGTGTTTGTTCTTGTGTTCCTTGTGTTCCTGTGTATTGTCAACAAACAGAACTAACTTACTCCACTGCAGTCCTATCATAGTCAGTAGGACAGGCGCTAGAGCCTTTAACTATCAAACTCCATGATTGTGGAACCACCTCCCTGCCTCAGTCTGGGAAGCAGACACCCTCTCTATGTTTGAGAGTAGGTTAAAAACTTTCCTGTTTGATGAATCCTATAGTTAGGGTGGCTCAGGCTACTCTTAGTTATGTTGCTATAGGCTTAGACTGCTGGGAGACTCATCGTGATACACTGAGCTCACCTCTGCTCCTCCTCTTCTCTGACCTTCTCTCTCCTATTATTTCTCTTCGATTTATGCCCCAGCAAATACATGTTACTGACTGGACTTCTTCCCGGAGTCTCTGTGCTTTATCACCTCACAGGTTTTCCCAGGATAATCACAAGTTTCCCATGGATAAACTCTGGACCTGCTGTTGTGGTCCTGCTTCTCTCCTGCCTTCATTATCATCGCTTATTTATCCATATAGTTGTAATAATGCTTATTATATAGTTCCATAGATGTTCAAGTTTAGGTTGCTGTGCATCAGTTGCATCTATGTGTCTCCCCCTACTCCTCAACTTCTCTCAACAACCCCTCTCCCCCAGTTTCTCTCACTCTCTCTCTTTTCCTTACTATCCAATCAACAGAGTCTGGATGAAGGGATTATCAGTTATTGTTTCAATAGCATATACAGGTGGAGGAGTTTAAGTATCTCAGGATCTTGTTACAAGTGAGGGTAGGATGGAGCAGGAGATCAACAGGCAGATCAGGGCAGCGTCTGCAGTGATGTGGATGCTAAACCAGTCTTGTGGTGGAGAGGGAGCAAAGCTGAAAGGTGAAGCTCTCGATTTACCGATCAAAACTACGTTCCGACCCTCACCTACGGTCATGAGCTTTGGGTAATGATGAAAAGAATGAGGTCACAAGTACAAGTGGCTGAAATGAGTTTCCTGTGTAGGGTGGCCGAGCTGAGCCTTAGAGATAGGGTGAGGAGCTTGGACATCCGGGAGGGACTCAGAGTAGAGCCGGTGCTGCTCCATGTTGAGAGGAGCCAGTTGAGGTGGTTTGGGCATCTAGAGAGGATGCCCCCTGGACACCTCCCTGTGGAGGTGTTTTGGGCATTTCTGTTTGGGAGAAGACTGTGGGGCTGACCCAGGACACGCTGGAGGGATCATGTCTCTCGGCTGGCCTGGGAACACCTTGTGGCTGGTTGTTGCAAGGTGCTTTAAGAAAAAAAAAAGAAAACGTTTCTAGGGTAGTCTGAAAAGTTGCTGAATCTAACAACAAAAGGATTAAGTTGACATCAATGCAGTGCGTCCAGATTCAATGTGTGTTATGAATTGAGCCAGTAAAGATGCTAAGGCTAATAAAGTATTATATATTTTACCACTGTAACTTTTGTGATGCACATTCTTTGGTCTCTGAGTAAGCAAATAATTGAAAACAACAATTACATTGAAACAGGCTGTTCATCAGCCAATCAAACGTTTAAGACCACAGCCCTTAAAAGCCGCATTCATATTCACACTCCAGTGTGCATGACACTGGAGGCAAGATGGGTGAAGTGTCTTGCCAAAGGAAACAGCAGCACATGACTGGGAAGGGACAGGATTTGAACCCTCCAGTTATTTAACAACCTGCTGTACCTGCAGAAATTCTAGGGTCAGCCACAAGGCAGAGGGGATGGGGTTTGCACACCTCAGGGTGAGATCTCTGGTTTTTGCAGATGTGCTCTTCATCAAACTGTGACTTCCAAATTACGCTGGGGCAGTTTACATCAGTTCAAGTGTCAAGCAGCTGGGAGGAAGATCAACACCTCTAAAACTCTACATACACCTCAAGAACTGAGAAATTTGTTCATTTTCTCAAGGTGGCAAAATGAAGATCAAAGTTCATTCTGACCAGGACATTTCATACTCCATGAGAAACTCAAGTGCTGAACTTCTGGGAGATCCTCAGATTTTCCACATTAACCATGTCCACTTCAAATTTCTGACTCATCACACAGTAATATCGCACGAGTACAAAGTTTTGCCCGGATGGTGTCGAGAGCAAACTGCAAGAACTCCCAAAGTGGGGCAAGAAGATTCTGGATTTAACTTATCCTAATACACACACAGTCACTAGAATTAACATTAACATTAGCACATAGCACACATTAGGAGCCGTGAGCTGCCATTGAATTTGCTCGGGGACCAATTCAGATCTTCATCAGCACTATGGTCAGGGGTACTGACAGGAGAATCAACATATATGTACTGATTTTGTTTTGACATTTTCTTTAAATATATTTTTGTTTTTTAAATGCACAGGGTAAACCAGAGCACCCAGCACTCAACACAGAAAGGCTGCGGTTTGTCTAAAACTAAAACCTGGTATACCACCAAGTCGCCTCTGTAGGTCATAACCTTTAGTCTTGAGCTGCGAGTAGTAACTGAAAGAATAAGATTGCATATACAAGGGGCACAAAATTAGTTACTTCAACAGCTCCCTCTTAGAGATAGGTTGAGGAATATGACCATCCAAGAGGGGCTCAGAGTTCCTGGTGAGGAGTTTTGGATATGTCCAAGCAGGAGGAGACCCCAGGTCAGACCCTAGACACACTGGAGGGATTATGTCTCTTTGGATTATCTCTTTGTCCTCCTGGAGGAATTAGACAAGCTGCCTGGGGAGTGGGAAGTCTGGCCTTCTCTGCTTAGGTTGTGGATGGATGGATGGATGGATGGAACGAACATTATTTATCATAAGAAATTTCAGTTTTTGAAGATGGATGATGCAGAAAAAAGAATAGTAAAATCTAGCAGGGAGAGATGAATTTTATAGTGGTGTGACAAGTATCTTCATGACAAGGATCAAGGATCTCAGTTAAAGGTCCTGTACAGAGAATTTGTTTACGGTGGATTGCAGCGACACCTTCGGCCATAATCGGTGGTATTCTTAAGGGACAAAGACTCTGCTTCCCATGAGCACAAGCACCTACTGTTGTAAGGGTATAACTCTGGCAAAGACGTGCATGTGTTTTGAAACTAATGACTGAAGAGCGGATCCTCTTCACAACTCTGCATTTCTTTTTTCAAGATAGGAGCTTGCAGGGTGCAAAGTGACATTTGAAACCAGACAACAAGCAAACTTCATAAAGTCCATTTGTAGAGCAGTTTAGGAACTGGGGTGAAAACAAAAATGAAACCTAACTTTGGATGAACTCCTGCTTCCATGTCTCTCTTACTCCACAGCTCCAGAGTGTTACTCACAGACCGGTACTCTAAGACGTGTCCCAATAATATGCATTTGCACTAGCTTTTCCACAAAGTATTCAAGCATTTTCATAAATTACTTCAGTCATTTAACATCTTCATTCTGCAGTAGCAGTTCAGCGTTAGCTGCCTCAGCCTTCACAGTATTCTACTTTTATAACTGTCTTGTTCCCAAAGGGCCGTTTAGTATCCAGGCCCCGGCATGAGCACTAAACTCCATACATAACCATTTCAGTCTCACCTTACAAAGCCCTTAGTCTGTGATTGAAACAACGCTCCAAATAAAACGTATTACCGATGCCAAAGAGTTAGCCATGCGGCTAACACAGAAGCATTTACTAATTGTTTGACTGAGCTACCAACAGCCACTATAGTGAAATACAATGTTCCAATGTATATGTATAAAGAAAAGAAGCATTCTATACCTGTCTAGAAGAAAGAGGGCCAACTCCGGGTCTGTTTTTGTTCCTTTTAACTCTCTTAGTTCTGTCCATCAGTTCAAAGCAATGCAGAGGTTTACGGGTGCTTTAGCCTGTGTCTATCACCCTCCCATTAACCTTTCTTTCTCTTTGTGCCAGTCCAGCTCCAGTTCCAGTGTCCACCACTACAACAAAATAAATCCAAGAAATCCCTTTCTTTAGGAAAAAGGACAGATCTTACTCCTCACTCATTCAGCTTAATTCTCATTGCTAAACTCTGCTGTTTGGTGTGGTGTTGTCATCGTGACATAAGTCTGCCGTAAATCAGTCCAGTCTTGTCCACCTCGACCAGGAAAGCTGGAAATAGCATTTGGAAAAAAACTATTTTGGTGCCGATAATCTAATTTTAAATTGCGGACTACATAGAAAGTCTGTACTGCACCTTTAATGTTGAATATTTAGAATCACTTACAGTGATTTAAGTCACTAGTCTTTGCAGGATGAGAACTGGCAAGGAAACAAGAGATTTCTCCTGTTAATGAAAAAGATCTGATGAGATTTTACATTTCATTGTGAAAAACTCTTGCTTATGTGTGCTCATTTTATATAAATGCCACATTTTAAAATAACCCCAGAGGTATTTAAAGAAGGGTCTGAATCACTGACACATCTTTCGATACAGAGAGATAAAATGAGAGGAAGCAGCTGTCAGTTCTACACAAGGTGCAAAATACATATTCTGCTCTGTTGAGAAGAGCTGTAGAGGGTAACCAAAGAGCAAAGTCATCATAGTTTCACAGAACCCCACAGACTCTCAGACACTATTTCAAGTTAAACGGTCCATAAATACAGGTTCACAGAACAGCATCTCTCCATGATGAAAACTCAGACCTCCCAGACAGAAAAGAACAAAACAAAGAGTCAATCACTAAATCAGTTTGCTTGGTGCTTTTTGATAGGTCTTTTGCAGTATTGTAATCATACCAATGTTCCAACTGACAGACTTCTGTTGTAGCAACAAAACAATGTAACCCATAAAGACCCAAACATGCACCGCAAACCAAAAACATCTACCGTTCTAAATTATTTAATAATCTCTGATATATGTAAATAGTGTAAAATGCAGTTCATCTTCTTTCCATGGTCATCAGATATGACCTATTTGGACATTAAGAGGCTCCGTAGTGAACGTGGAAACACAGTCATCTTCTACAACATTGATTCACCAGTAAAACCCATATAATTTGATAAATGACAGTCGATGGAAACGCGTGTTTTTATATTCAGTTAATGATATACAAACCTGATCAAAATGTTAAGACCAGCTGAAAAATTGCATGAATTTACATTTTGCACTGTTGGGTCTTAAGAAGGTTTGAAGTAGAGTCTCACAATGCAAAAAGAAGAAATGGGAGTGAGACAAAACAAACTTTGAGTAAGCAATTTTTTTGAAAACAGCAATTACACTGAAATAGCCTGTTCATCAGCCAATCAAAACTTTAAGACCACAGCCTTTAAAAGCCAAAATTTGCGCAAAAATATGGATTCAGTGTCATTTTCTGTCAGGTATTCACACTGTCATGACTTCCTGATGGCAAAGGCAAAAAAGCTTTCTCTATTTGAACATGGTCTGTTGTTGAGCTGCATAAGCAAGGCCTCTCACAACGCGCTACCACTGCTGAGGTTGGACACAGTAAAACAATCATTTTGAATTTCATGAAAGATCCTGAGGGTTACGGAACCAAAAAGTCAACCCAATAAAATTTCACTGGCGCTAAGCCGGAGGATCTGATTGGCTTTCCATCAAGACACAGGACAATCCTCAACCCAAATTAAGGCCTTTACTGGTGCCCATTATAGCCCAATAATCATCAGACAGCATCTGCAAGAGAAGGGGTTTAAGAACAAAAAAAAAAAAACATCTTCAAAGACCTTGTATTCTTCAATGCCACAAAATTGCCTGTTTAGAAGAAAGTTTTATTCTCTGATGAGAAAAAATTTACCTTGATGATCTCAATGGTTTCCAACATTACTAAAATGACAAGGAAATTCCACTTGAGATGTTTTCTACGTGGCACAGTGGAGGGGGAGCCATCATGATCTGGGGTGCTTTTTCCTTCAGTGGAACATTGGAGCTTCAGGTTGTGCAGGGGCGTCAAACGGCGGCCGGCTATGTGGAGATGCTGTAGGGGGCAACCCTCATGGCTCATGACATGAGGGCCCTAATCTGTGTGGTAATGACTGGGTTTAAAAACAGGACAACGCTGCAGTTCACAATGCCCACCTGACAAAGGACCTCTTCCAGAGGAATAATCTCACTCTTTTGGACCATCCTACGCATTCCACTGATCTAAATCCAATTGAGAACATTTGGGGATGGATGGCAAGGGAAATTAACAAAAATGGACATCAGTTGCAGACATTCGATGCCCTCCGTGAAGCCATCTCTCAAGGAAAACACAGGAATGATCAGACATGACAACATGAGTCACAATTACCCTGGAAATACCCTTTGAGATTACCAAAAGCAAATAATATATTGGTATATGATGATTTTAGAGCAGTATTTTGTGTGCACATTTTTGCCACAAAGGTAACCAGAGGGTAGTAAATTTGAGGAGGGCATAAGGGTTAATAAGAAAAAATATTAACAGCTAGCTGTGATGTTGACATCATGGGTCACAACCCCTATGACCCAGGTCTGTCGGATTTTCAGAAAAGCATCTCCCATTTGTGTCAAGCATGTACATGAAAATGGTTGGTGGTTGTATGTCCGAAATAAAACATTATTCGAAACTCCCTCCTGCAGTGAGCTATGTGTGATTGGTTACAGAACTGATTAAAAGCTGCATTCTGTGAAATGGTCCCCATTCATCTTCCGTACACAAAGCTCCACTGTTTGTCTTTACAAGCACCAGCACCAAGTCCTGCAGGTAATGTTTACAAATTAAGTACACTTAAGGTCTCAAAGCTCACTTATTTAGCTTTTATTTACACCTAATCTACAGGTGAAATGTGAAAAGGTACAGTTATAAGAACATAAGCCAACTGTTCATCATTTTTTCTATGTGGCATTTATGTGACTAAATCCCACCCATCTGCCTCTGATGGCACACTTTGCTAGGTCTACCACACTATGAAATAATTGCATTTTTATTTGTCCATAATATACTCAAGACAAATATATTTAATCTCAGCAAATCGATTTTATCTACATTTCTTTTTCTTAAGCAGTAACAGTAAGTTCAAACATTTGAAAGCACAACTCTTAACTGAGTGAGTCAAAGTAATCCCTTCTCTGACTAATATGACCTGTAATCCATCTTAAGAAATCGTTGCAGAGGCACAGTGCTGGTAATGGCATAATGGCCTCAGCTGAGGTCAGATCTGGGCAGTTCTAAGTCTTCACAGCACAGATGACAGAGCTTGGCATGCAAACAGAAAGAAACTACTGCAGACATTTTAATATTAGACTTAAAATTCACTTCAAAATGATAATGCAGGCACCATCATCTGCTCTCTTAAGGCGCATTTATAACTGCTTTACATAAGTAAATAGGTACGTCCATTGCTAACAACTAGCGGCATTGTACCCGTGGTGCCATTGGATGATAGCATGAGAGGCTAAAATCCCCCTGAATACCTCACAACATTTGAATACGGACATAAAATTGTGCCTAGTAGATATTCAGGTAATGTTTCTATTCATTTGGGGAGTTTGGTGGCGATTGAGCCTGTGAAGGCTGAGGAAAATCCATACAAACGCCCTCCCGTGCTGCAACATCAATCGGAAGGACAATGTGCATTATATACAGTAGTTGGATGTCAAGCGTCACTGCCTTCATACTTCCATGCATTTGAATGAGCGTTTCTCAATCAATCCACCAGAGGGCACCTCTCTCAATTAACATACTGGCCAAATACCATGAAAAAGAGTAAAGTTTTTTGAGAAGAAGAAAAGTCAGTAATAACAAAGATGGCAATAACAGAGGAGGTTTTACTAATGTGGATATTAAAAAGGGTAGTTGTCATAAATATGTAGGTAGTTTTTTACTGACTCACACAGTCAGTCTTTGAAAAATTTGTTGAAATTATAATTATATAGGCATGTGCTATAATTGAGAAAATAAAGCAAATAATTTTGGTCCAAATCAATTAGCAGTATCAAGAGTGATAGTACTGATAAAATGTTAGTGATCCTACACACAATTCTCTCTAAAGGCCTGGAGGCAAAACAAGAATTTCATAAAGTCTTTTTTACTTTAAAGGGTCAAAATGTAAAATTTGTGTTTGCTGGACTACTTACATGACATTTATGTGCAAGTCAGTTTTGTGCCGTTCATTGATATTGGTGAGCTCAACTTAAAAGCTTTTTTTTTTTTTTTAATAGTCTTGATTTATGTCAAAGATGTTTGTGTATTATGTTACACATATCTACTGACATCAGATTGGGAATTAGCTAGCCCCATTCCTTCTTGTCTTATTGTACCACTTTGTATGTCAAGAGGCATAGCAAGTCACCACAGGGTCTAGTGTGTCCTGGCAGCACTGTCCACAGAGCAGAGGTGTGTGGGTATTCATAATAACCTTACCAATATAAGTCTTGCAGAGTCAGGGTGAGTATTTCCTCCCTTAGAATCAGGATGATTCAAAACATGTTCTTGTGTGCTTGCAGCTATAACACCATCAACAGAAGAGCTGATGATGCTCAGGCCACAGTTAGCCATCCATGACACTGGTACCATACTTGGGTTGGGTGACATAATTGGTCAGATGTCTGAAGTAAACAAAATCTTTAATTTTTTTGACATAATACCATGGGAAACTACAGAAGTTGACATAAATTGAGTAACATTAACTCCACTTCCCCTGTCTCTCTTTTCACTTGTAAATAGTAAAGGAGAGCAAAATATGCAAAACACACACACACATATACACACACACACACATATACACACACATATATATATATATATATATATATATATATATATATATATATATATATATATATATATATGTTAGGGCTGGGCAAGTTAACATGTTACCGCTTTAATGCATTCATTAAATAACGCTGACTATTTTTTTTATCTCCCGTTAATGCCGTTCTGCCTTTCAAGCAAGTCTTAGTTCATTTATACATACGGACTCTTATTTTGAAACTCATGCTTTTCTTTTGGCTGCTCCATATGCACCAAGCGCCAGTGCCGGTGTAGCTGAGAGGAGAAAAGTGAGCAAACTTTCCGAGTAATGCTGAATCAAACTTTGTGTAACTCCTGCAGAAGCAACGCCTGTATGTATCAATCATTCTGTTGTTTGCTAAATAATTTCACATGCAAGCGTGCCGTTAGGAACATGTTTATGACGTTATTTTGGATGTGTTTATTATATTGTGTTATTAACATGTTTAAGCTAATTTGTTTATGCTAGCAGTCGGAGGTGGGTTGCTAATTCTTTATGCAGGCTCATGTTAAGTTTATGTAAATTCATAGGTTGTGTTAAGGTATAATATGCCAGCCTTTGAACTAACCTTTACTTATTTACGATGTGATTGATGCATTAGCAGTCAATTTAAGTTTATAATAATTACATCTATGCATTCTCTGTGAATATGCATATCATTAATAGACATAAATAATTGAATTATTTTGTCTTTATTTTATAGTTTCACTCTGTCAATCTGCATGATGTCAAGTATGTACATTAAAGCTGCAAACTTCATAGAGGACATATCTTGCATTGTCAATTCAGAGTTTAGCTCGCTGTCTAGTTCAGACTAAGTACAGACGTCTTAGCAAGGACAGTACACTCCTATTCTTCTGCACCTGCTTGTGTGCGTGTAGCGATTAGCTCGGCAGAGAGACAACAGGTTTACCAAGAAAAGCCGGACGCCCAAATCTTTTACTTGAGACTCACTGTAAAATTGCCGCATACATACAAAATATGTCTCAGTTCTGTTCATTGCCTTAGTACATCTACATGGCATTATACATTTAAATGAATGGGAAAAAGATTTCTAGCTCAATGCTTACTTGAATAGGAAAATCCATAGACACGCTAACGATTAGCATTTACAGATTAATTTAAGATCTACAACGTCTTTTTATCCAGCAACAAAGGTTCACATTAGAGATATTTAAAACTATTCATTCTTACAACATCTGAACATAAAATACTCACAGGCAAACGTTTTTCGGGCCATACAGAGTGAAAGAAACATGTCTGTTAGATCCTTCTTATGTCCAAACTGACTATGGGAACACCGCAAGGACAAAACATACGTTAGTGCAACTTAATCTGACAACTAGAGGGCCCCCTTTGCTTGCTTTTAACAACTGAACATCACATAATATTGGGCTTATAAGTATTAGTACTTATTAGTGAGCTTAAGACTCCGGTCAATCACTCACAAGCGGAAATAAACTGGTGGGGGCATAAACATGGAAAAGTACCGGTCTTTTCCATGGACAATTTCATTTTAAATGTCTTCAGATGGTGGGGATGAGAAGGACACAGTTGTTTGTAAGCACTGCAATGTGGAATTCTTTTTTTTTTTTTTATCACCGGAGTACTTCAAGTCTGAAATATCACTGAAAGGAAATACATGTTGTTGATGCCGGCAACCCCCCCAATATAACTATGCGATTAATCACAGAACTCCACACGATTAATCACGATTAAAAAATTTAATCGCTGCCTAGCACTATGTGTATATGTATATTTATATATATATATATATATATATATATATATATATATATATATATATATATATACACACACACACACACACATACATACACACACACACACACACACACACACACACACTACCGGTCAAAAGCTTTAGAACACCTCAATTTTTTGAGTTTTGTATAGATGAGTTTCAATGTTTACCAACAACAGTGATGTGCGTGCACCTCGGAGGCAAAAACACCAGTACCAGCTACCAGCCGGCTCACATACACCTCTAGGCTTTCCCCCGGAACTCGTGAACGAGCAAATATGTTAGCTCTAAAACTGTCCATTAACCGTTTCTGTCCAAAAGCCGATCCCATCTTCTCTTTCACGGCCGCATAATTTGACTTGACCACATCGGGATAGGCTGTCCCATAGTAGAAAAGCAGACTGTCACAGACGGGTGGGCAGCAAAGGTTGTACAGGGTGTGACCCAAAAAAACGGGAATTTTTGAAGTGCGTATTAGCAGACATGAGCAAGTGGCAGCACTGCGAAACAGTGACCTTGAGCAAGTAAACACACCCCCATTTTAGTAACCATGGATCAGTGGAATGGGCAACAGCGTGTGTTAGCCATAAAAATGTTTTATAAAAACAGTGATTTTTCTTGTGGGGCTATCTCAAGAGTAAAGTGTACACGACTCGACCAAGAACTCTGGATGAGTTAAAACAGAGAATTCAGGATGAAATTCACAATATCCCAGCTGAGATGTTGCAGCGGTCAATGAGGAATCTCAACAGCAGATTTCCAGAATGCATTCGTATAGGAGGACGCCATCTACAGGAAGTAATTTTTAAAAAATGAAAATTCTATCATTGTTTCTTAAATGGCATGTTTTAAGGTTTCAATTACTATGAATAAAATATTTTTCTTCCATCACTCTTGGTTTTATTGGATTGTTAAAAAGTTCCCTTTTTTTGTGTCACCCTGTACTAGACATTTTTATTGTCTGTCATTTTGACAGACAGGGTCGTAAAAATTCCATCATAACATATTATTATCAGTCATTTCAAATTTTTTTATTTTTTAATGATAATGAGAAATATTTTGTAGTATTTAATGCTCAAAACATCTCAGTGATGCAGCAGCTGTAGTTGCTGCTGGCTGATAAACCAACGTGATATCACGACTCGCATAATTCTATATGCCACTTTTAATTGGTGTGTTATCTGTACACATTCTAAGCTTTCCTTGTGTTTGTTCATGCAGTGTCAATCCCATGCACTGAGGGTTAAGGTTCAGGTTATGTGTACCACAGATCTGGACACAAACTGACGTGCCATCAAATAGCACATGAAAGGTAGGAAACACGTACATATAACACACCAAATGCCATCAGAACTGGCGTAAAACTTGCTTGTTCATCATCCTTCACCACATCAGTCCCTCTTTTTTCACCGTGTTTATCAGTGCCATCACATTTACTGGGCTTTTAGAAGAACAAAGGAGGCTGTCTACACAGTTTGCACTAGCAAAGTAGCATCTAATTTTGGCTAAAGTTAGCTAAACAACAATTACCCTCAGTATTTTAATCTGTCAAAATGATGGACGGCCTTCAGAATTTTCCATCATTTAAAAAAAAATCCGTCAGTGACGGAATATTTTCAGTTAACTCGACCTCTGTATGGTAGATCTCCAGTAATTACCAGATCTGAAGTGTACACTGCACAGACCAGCATTATTCACACTTGCAGTTAGTGTTTTGCTACGAACTCGGTGTGCTTTCTGCCTCCAAGGTGCGCGAGCAGCATACGTCCTACGTCATCATGAAACTGATCTATTGAAATTCAAGCAGTTCAAGTCCAATGAACAGCTTGAAATGGTACAAAGGTAAGCGGTGAACTGCCAGAGGTAAAAAAAAAAAAAAAAAAAAAAAAGGTAAGGTTAAACAAAACTGAAAAATAATGTACATTTCAGAATTATACAAAAAGGTGAACAAGAAATGGGTTAATAACTCTTAGCAGTTCTGCAGCAATGGAGGCTGATCAAGCCTCGAAAGTTGGTGCTACCAATTCCTACAGGTGTCCCAACGTTTCTTAATTACTTCCAACCCCTTCTGTCTGCATAAAAGCAATGCTGGAACACACTTTGGTACCATACCGTTGTGAGCATTATTTGAACGGTATTGCACTGCAGAAGGTAGTGTGTTACTACAAAAATGGCGAGGAAAAGACAATTAACGATAGAGGAGAGACAGACCATCATAACACTTAAAAATGTAGGTCTTTCCTACAAAGAAATTTCCAAGAAAGTCAAGGTGTCAGTAAGTCCAGTTTCCTTCATCATCCAAAGGCACTCAGAAACTGGGGGAAATGCTGGTAGGAAGAGGTCTGGCAGACCCAAAGCCACAATAGAATCAGAAGACAAGTTTCTGACAGTCAACAGCTTGAGGTGACTCACAAGACAACAGCTTCAAGCACAGCTCAATAGCGGTCATAGTAAGCTAGTCTCACTTTCAACTGTGAAGAGAAGACTTCCAGTTGCAGGTTTGATCAGTCCATAACACCTTCTTCCAGTCTTCAGTAGTCCACTGGCGGTGTTTCATGGCCCAGGCAAGCCTCTTTTTGTTATTCTGAAGTCTAAGCAATGGCTTTCTGCTGCAACTCGACTCATTAAACCTGCAACTTGAAGTCTTCTCTTCACAGTTGAAACTGAGACTTGCTTACTACGACCACTATTGAGCTGTGCTTGAAGCTGTTGTCCTGTGAGTCACCTATCACGCAAGCTGTTGACTCTCAGAAACTTGTCTTTTGATTCTGTTGTGGCTTTGGGTCTGCCAGACCTCTTCCTGTCAGCATTTCCCCCAGTTTCTGAGCACCTTTTGATGGTGAAGGAAACTACTTACTGACACCTTGACTTTCTTGGCAATTTCTCTTTTGACCGTACGTACGAAAACGTGGTAAAAAAAATTATAAAAATCTCCCCCAGTACCCTATTATAGCTCTTTTTTTTTTTTTTAGCAAATTTTCTCTAGTTTTTGGATCCGTTTTTGGTTTTTAAAAAATCTTGTTGACAAAAAAAAGTTACAGCCATATGAAGATGGGCATATCTGCTCAGTGAAATCACATCTGGGAATTGCAATTTTCAATTTTTTTTTTTAAAATATTGTAAAGATTTCAAAAACGTATTAAGGTCTTTTTTCCATATTTTACTTTTTATGTATATCCAACATACTGTGTTGAGATTTTTATACTACCTTTTCCAAAAAGTAATTTTTATTGCGTGCAAAGTTTTTATGGTTTTACTTGGGACTGGACAATAAAAATTTAAAAAAGTAAAGATATTTATATGTATTTTAAGGTATCTTATGCAAAATGTATTTTTTTTTTATTTTTATAAATTATAGACAAGTATGTGAACTTTGCATATCTTTTTCTTTGATCCGTTACTGACGACTATCTTACTTGCATGAAATATTGTAATAAACCATCCTGAGCACATGGTTACATAACACTTAAGTTTACCAAGTGTACACAAATATGAATTAACATCAACTTTTGTATTGATGAAGAATAGAATGTGTCAGAAATAGTAAAAGGTATTCCCTTTTTAGAATTTATTAGGTATATATATATATATATATATATATATATATATATATATATATATATATATATATATATATATATAAACAAAAACATTGGGTGCATGTCAATCAGAAATTTTGGTTCAAATGAATTATCTAGAATTTTCTTCTTATCCAGTTTTCTAAACATTTCCTCACAAGAATACCTATATGATTTATTCTGTTTTTCTGATTTCATGGCCTTTTAGGTACCTACAGAAAGTAGTGGTTTCATTAGCCTGCCATGCAGAATGGCGACTTTCTCACAATAGTACCAAATGAAGTAGAGAATTGGGTAGAGGCTTCTATGTATGACTATCTGACCTACTGAGTGTTTGAGCTCCTTCCTGGGGATATCATGAGTGAGTTTTAATTTCCAGCAGAATGCACAAACTGTAATCTTTTGTTAACTAGAAGCACTCGGAGAGTGCAGACCTCCACCAAGGCAGATCAGTGGGCCCCCCTGTGGTGTTTGTTGTATATAATAAAGTTGTAATTGGAAACTTACCTGTTTGTTTTCTTCAAACAAAATAGTCAGCGCTTTTGAAACTATAATCTGTTTTGATCTGTTACTCAGTGGGCAATATGATCTGTTACTTTCTTTTGCCACTAATGAAATTCTAACTACGGCACATTTTTGCTAAAACACTAACTGTTGTTATAGAAATGCATATTAGTCAACATATTTAATTGTATTTTACGTGAAGTTTTGTCACGAACAGGGCAAGCCCGTTTTTTGTTTTTTATCCATTACCCGGCTTATTTTGCCATTTTTTTTGTCACAAATATATCATTTAAGTAAATCAACATTCTTGCTATATCAAAGTACTTATAAATACCTACAAAAATATGTTTTATAAGTTACTTTAGATAATTTAGTTGAAACAGTATACCAATTTGCACAGCAATTTTTTTTTACCCGTTACCGCCAAGTTGAATTCATGTCATGTCATCTAGAGCACACAAACAACCAATGTAAGATCCAATCCAAGGACATCCTTGCATATTTCAACAAGACAAGAGAAAACTATATGCTGTGCATATTCTAAAAGCCAGGCTGAAGACCCTGTGCTGTTGCACACCTTCAGACTTTAGACAAATAGGACAAAATATAGCAGAAACATTTCTTCACTTGACATCTCCAGTCCCTGAAAGTCTAGTTCTAAAATTACTGTAAAATAGTAAAACTTTAAGTAATGCTCTGCCATACCATTTGCAATTTACTACGGATCAAAGAGTTTACTGATTTGTAAATTTAGATTTAGTTACCTTTTTACATCTGGGGTTGTATGTTGTGTAGACCATGTGGATTTGACTAATATGACAGTAATGTTACATAAGCTTTCCATATGAGTCCCAACTGTCATTGTAATGTTGCACAGTGCCTCCTGGTGGTAGTTTAGGGAACTGTTTAAAGTCCTCATTTTCTATTGGCTGTTACAGTCACATAATTAAGGTGCAAGATCAGAGCAGCCATCTTGTTAGTTATATACATGTGGCCATGTGCTCCAGAGGATCCTAGTCCAATCCATGACATCCATCAATGTTGAGCTTTGAAGAAGCTTTTTTTGTAAATGTATCTTGTTTGTAACATTTGTACAGTTCATAGTTTGTGTATATTGTATCAGTTTAGTTCATAATTGTTAACATTTATAACTGGATGTTTGTTTGTATATACTGTATGAACATGTCTTTTTATCTGTTTCTTTTAGTTTCAGAAGAAAGATAAGTCTTCTGATACTGTAAGACGCTATGACAAGACAAACCGTAAAGAGCCTTCAACTTACTTCTACGTCTCAGTCATAGCTAGTGTTTAGCTATCTGTCACTTCGTGTAGCCACACACGCAGGGAACAGAATAGTGAAAAAACAGCATCACAGCGGGCTCAACTCAGCAGATACAGAAGGAAAAAAGACCAGCTTCACATCTATTGCTCTGTTGCTCTTCAGCTAGCCTGGCAGCTGTTAAAGCACGTGCCAGGGCTGAGGCAGCATGGGCTCGATCCACCTTTGTTAAAAAAGAAACTGAGCTCATGGTCGAAAAGGCACAGCTGAAAGTACAGGAGGCTCGAATGATGGCGGCTTTAACAGCATTGAAGCAAGAGGACGAGATTGCAGCTGCGGAAGCAGAAGCAAACATCCTGGAAGCTACTGCAGCTGCAGAACTGGAATCCAAAGCAGACTCAATAAAAGTTGAAGATATTCCACATGAATCTAGTAAGAAAAGAACAAGTGACTATGTTGAGTGCCATTCTAGAATATATTCTAGTCACCAGTCATTACCCACCCTGAAGTGAGCAATGCACCTGATCAACCACATGGATGTCCTTGAGCACTGTTACCCCAGTCAGCATGATCCCATTCACGTGACTGGAGATAGTCTGCATGTCACCCCTGCTCCTGTCAAACACCACAGCAGCTACTCTGCAACACGTTCCTTGAATCAGTCAGCCTCCCAACATCGTAGTTCAACTCCCATGAGAGGACCTCACAAACACCCAACCCCACTCATGACTCAGACGCCACAGCCATATGTATCCTACCTCACAGACATAAATGACTTAGCAGTCTACATGGCTCGACGTGAACTTGTGACTTCAGGAATGATACAGTTTGATGACCGACCAGACAACTACTGGGGATGGAAATCAACCTTCCAGAGAGCCATACAAGGACCAAGACTTACCTGCAAGAAGAGCTAGATCTTCTAGCTAAGTGGTTGGGACCTCAGTCATCACAACAGATAACTAGGATCTGAGCTGTTCATGTTAATAACCCAGCAGCTGGACTCATGATGGCTTGGATGCATTTGGAGGAGTGCTCTGGTTCCCCTGAGACAATTGAGAAGGCTCTTATGGATAAACTTGAGAGGACTCCCAGGATTGGAAACAAAGAACCTGTCAAACTGAGAGAACTTGGGGATCTGTTAAGAGAGTTGGAGTCAGTGAAACTAGAGGGTTACCTACCTGGTCTTGCTTATTTGGATACATCTCAGGGTGTTAACCCAATCATAGAGAAATTACCGTTTTCACTTCAGGAAAGGTGGATATCACAAGGCAGTGCATACAAGATACAGAACCAAGTCCAGTTTCCACCATTCTCTTTCTTTGTGGATTTTGTCTCCAGAGGAAGCTCAGATCTGCAGTGATCCAAGTTTCACACTCAGCTCACCAACTATGACTGCAATGAAGTTAGACACACCTGTGAGGAGGTATGCTTCCTCCAGAGGCCAAGTTTCATCGTACAAAACAGAGATCACACCAACACCCATCACCACCAAATCTGTAGAGACCCCCAGCACTAGCGGTAACCTGGATGTCAATAAACAATGTCCCATTGACAAAAACCCCCATCCCCTCAAGCGATGCAGAAGTTTTCGGGCTAAGACAATAGAAGAATGCAAAGCATTTCTCAAGGAAAGTGGGGTTTGTTTCAGATGCTGTGCGTCAACTGATCATATGGCTAAGGACTGAAAAACGGTTGTGGAGTGCAAAGAGTGTGACAGCAGTAGACATGTGGCGGCTCTTCACCCAGGACCAGCTCCATGGACAGTCAAAGAGCCAGATTCAGAGTGTGGCGGGGAGAGAAACCAAGAAGGATCTACTGACATCCTTTCTAAATGCACAGAAGTGTGTGGTGAAGCCAACACCTCTCGTTCCTGCTCAAAAATCTGTCTAATCAAGGTGCATCCAAAAGAACAACCAAACAGATCAGTGAAAATCTATGCTGTACTGGATGACCAGAGTAACAGGTCTCTTGCCCGATCGGAGTTCTTCGGCTTGTTCAACATCAAAGGTTCTGATTCTCCCTACACTCTTCGCACGTGTGCTGGAGTTACAGAAATGTCAGGCAGAAGAGGAACTGGCTTCATTGCTCAGCCTTTGGATGGAAGTCTCAGCGTGCCTCTTCCCACTCTTATAGAGTGCCACTATATACCGGATGACTGGTCAGAAATACCCACTCCTGAGGCTGCAGAACACTACTCCCACCTTAAGCCCATTGCTCACCTGATCCCTGAACTTGATCCTGATGCACAGATTCTCCTGCTTCTCGGACGGGACATCTTGCAGGTGCATGAAGTGAGAGATCAATGTAATGGGCCGAACAATGCCCCTTATGCCCAAAAACATGACTTTGGCTGGGTTGTGGTTGGAGAAGTCTGTTCAGGTGCAGCACACAGGCAGAAGGGAGTCAGCGTATATCGAATCCATGTTTTGGAGAATGGATGCCACTCTCACTTCAGTCCATGTCCCAATCACCTGGTTTTGAAAGAGATTGTCGCGGGTTTCCCAGATTAAAAAAAATGATGGCCCAGTCGTCAAACTATTTTCTGTGATTTTATTCAGCACTTCAACCAGACTAAACGTGAAAAATTAATTACAATACAAAACTAAAGTATATACAAGGGAAAAACATCCACCCTCACCAGAAGTTCACAGCATGGAGAACAAATCCTGTCTGCCCGTCTGACAGAAAAACCCCTCATTAAATACTCTTAGCCCCTCCCCCGGGCATTCCGAATTAATAAAAAAAGAGGGTTTTAACAACAACTTCAAAACTCAGGAAAAAATAATTTACCAAATAATCACATCCAATAACAGAAATATTATACTAACAAAATGCCCTCCATGTGGCATTTGCTTTCAATGTAAATATCATGAAAAACAGCATAATTGAACAATTAGGAAAAAAAATAAACTAGTCCAGGTCACCTGACCTCCAACGGCGCACCACAATGCGCCATAAAAGGGCTAAGCAGGAAGTGCCCCGGTTTGCCACCCAGAGTAGTGAACGGAGGCGGAAGATACAGCAGCATCAGCGTCTGGTGAGTCTGAGTTTGTGAGTCTAAGTGTAGGCGTCAAGTGTGCACCCTTGACCGCACTACTTACGGGGGAAAAAAAAAACAGTTCAGAATGGGGAATATGGGAAGAAACTACTTTCCCGCATGTCCATTGAAGCAGGTCTCTGTGGGACACTGGCACTCTACACATGCTACCTCCTCCCACAGAGACACGGAGAGAATGCACCGTGCAGGAGAAAGTGTCTACGGCCGCTCCGTCACAGAGATGTTCACAACAGGTTCTAATAAAAAGCTGTTAAACTTACAAGAGCTAGGTCACTCTCATTCTCCTGACAGTCTAGTTCAGAGCACTGGAAATCATTCACTGGGAAGCAAGATCTTTGAAAGAACGGAGGACAACAAAGTTGCCCCATCCATTGAGGACAGATACTTTATTCAGTTGATGGACAGAGAGATGTTAATGAATGTCTCAAACAATTGGGTGGCTCCACTTCCCTTTCACACACCAAAGAAACACCTCCCCAAAAACAGAGAGCAAGCTGCGTCCCGCTTCACCAGCCTTTGTCACACCTTTGAAAGGAAGCCTGTTATGAAGAGCCAGTTTCTGGCTTTCATGCAGAAAATCATGGATCAAGATCATGCTGAACTAGCTCCACCAATGAAGGATGGAGAAGAATGCTGGTACCTGCCCAGTTTCAATGTGTATCATCCATGCAAGTCTGACCAAATCCGAGTCGTGTTTGACTCCAGCGCTTCACATCAAGGTATCTCACTTAATGATGTATTGCTCACGGGTCCAGACTTAAACAACAGCTTGCTGGGAGTGCTGATGAGGTTTAGGTGTGAGCAGATAGCCATCATGGCAGACATCAAACAAATGTTCCACAGTTTCATCGTTAGAGAGGACCATCAGAACTTCCGTAGATTCCTGCGGTTCAAAGACAATGATCCCACCAAAGAAGTTGTTGGATACAGAATGAAAGTCCATGTATTTGGCAATTGACCTTCTCCAGCTGTTGCCATGTACGGGCTTTGTCGAGCAGCTCTGCATGGGAAAGCTGAGTTTGGTGAAGAAGAGAAGCAGTTCATATACAGAGACTTTTACATTGATGATGGACTCAAATCATTGCCATCTGCAACTACAGCCATCAGTCTATTGAAAGCAGCCCAAGACATGCTTGCCATTTCCACCCTAAGACTTCATAAAATAGCATCAAACTGTCCAAGTGTCATGCAGGCATTTCCACCAACAGACTACGCAAAGGATTTAAGAGACCTTGATTTGGACATCAACTCACCTCCTGTGCAATGGAGTCTTGGACTAAGTTGGGATCTGGTTAAGGACATCTTCACATTCCATGTAGGAAACAGTGAGAAGCCATATACGTGCAGAGGAGTGCTTGCAACTATTAACAGCCTTTTCGATCCACTTGGTCTCATGGCTCCAGTTATCATTCAAGGGAAGCATTTACTATGGCACCTCACAAGCGACAACAATGACTGGGATGCTCCTCTCTCCGTGAACAAGGAGGGAGAATGGACTGTTTGAAGAGACTCACTACAAAGTCTAGAACAGCTTGAAATCCCTTGAGCCTACACTGCTGCCTGCTTCTCTACTGCGCAGCATACGGAAGTTCATGTCTTTTCAGATGCCTCTGTTAAGGCCATTGCAGCAGTAGCATATCTCAAGGTGATAGATGTAGAAGGAAAGTGCCACACTGGTTTCATCATGGGGAAAACCAAGCTTGCCCCACTGTCAGTTCATAAAATTCCCAGGCTTGAGTTAGATGCTGCTGTACTCGCAGTGGAGACTGCTGAGCTAGTTGTGAATGAGCTGGACATCAACTCCAGTAATCTTCACTTCTACACTGATAGTAAGGTAGTGTTGGGATATACATGTACTGAAACCATGTATATGTCAGCAACAGAGTGGAACGGATCAGAAAATCCATACGTCCTAAGCAGTGGCATTATGTTTCGACCAGCCAGAACCCTGCTGATGTTGCCACCAGATCAGTGCTTGCAGCTCAACTCTCAGACACCATCTGGCTGAAAGGTCCGGAGTTCCTGAGACGTTCTGAGGAGTCTAACATCTCTGAAGAGATATATAACCTCACTGACCCAGACACAGATGTGGAAGTTCGATGCAAGACTACGACAGCTACAGAATCACACAGAGGCCTCAGTTCACATCGATTTGAAAGGTTTTCCACATGGCAATCCCTGTTCAGAGCTGTAGCCTCTCTCATCCATGTTGTTCATTCTTTTAGATCAAAATGGACAGCATCAATCAAGAATGCAATGGTTGGCATCATTGTTCCAAGCCTCACTCAGCCGATGCATTGTCACAAGCAAAAGCTATCATCATTGGTTGTGTTTAGCAGGAAGCATACAAAGCTGAAATGTCATGTTTGAAGGAAGCAGAAGTCATTCCTAAAAACAGTCCTCTGAGGAAGCTCAACCCTATCTTTGATGACAATCGACTCCTCCATATTGGTGGTTGGCTCCAACGTGCTCCTCTTAACCTCGAAGAGAAACACCCTCTTATTATTCCTGGCTGCAGCCACATTGCTTCATTACTCATAACCCCCTACCACGGAAGGGTACAACATCAAGGCAGAGTTTTCACTGAGGGAGCAATCCACAGAGCTGGCATCTGGATCGTTGGTGCAAAAAAAAAGCATCGCCAGCATTCTGCATAAGTGTGTCACATGCAACAAACTTCGTGGCAAGCCGGCAGAACAAAAGATGGCAGATCTTCCGTCTGATCACCTCAGCATGGAACCCCCTTTCAGAAACATAGGCCTAGACATGTTTGGCTCCTGGACCATTTCCACTCGTCATACCAGAGGAGGAGCAGTGAACAGTAAAAGGTGGGCAGTACTTTTTACATGTCTGAGCATACGTGCTGTTCATATTGAGCTGATAGAGTCAGTGGACACATCAAGCTTTATCATTGCTCTATGGTGCTTCTTTGCAATACGTGGTCCTGTAAAAGTGATCCGGTCTGACTGCGGCACAAACTTTAAAGGAGCCTGCAAAGAACTGCAAATCCTCTTGCAAGATGAGACGCATGCTTCAAAGTATCTTAGTGAAGAAGGTTGCACATGGTAGTTTAACCCACCGCACTCTTTCCATATGAGAGGAGCATGGGAAAGAATGATCGGGGTTTCAAGACAAATTCTGGACTCAATGCTTTCTCAGATCAGCCCATCACATCTTACCCATGAAGTACTTTCGACTCTTATGGCAGAGGTTTCTGCAATAATAAATGCAAGACCCCTTACATCCATCTCCACTGATGCAGATGCACCTAGTCTTCTGACACCAACAGTGATCCTGACACAGAAAGTCTGCACCCCTCTCCCTCCTTCAGGATCCTTTGAGAATGCAGATCTGTATCGTCAGCATTGGAAACACGTCCAGCACTTGGCAAATACTTTCTGGGAAAGATGGAGACGAGAATATCTCTCCACTCTTCAGTCTTGATGCAAGTGGCAAGATGCACACCCTAATATCAAAGAAGGAGATTTGGTGCTACTTAGAGACAATTAGGTGAAGAGGAACCTTTGGCCCATGGCTCTGGTCAGCAAGACTCACCATGGCAGCGACGGCAAGGTCAGGACCCTTGAGCTGAGGGTCACCGAAGGAGGGACTGTTAGGACATTCCTCAGGCCAGTGACGGAAGTAGTTGTAGTTATGTCTTCTTCAGCTTCTACCATGGACAGTTCCTTGCATTGTGTGTTGAACTTTGTTAGAAATTAATAGTGGTATTGTTTCCAATACCAGACAGGGAGTGTAATGTTGCACAGTGCCTCCTGGTGGTAGTTTAGGGAAGTGTTTAGTTTAAAGTCCTCATTTTCTATTGGCTGTTCCAGTCACATGATTAAGGTGCAAGATCAGAGCAGCCATCTTGTTCGTTGCATAGATGTGGCCATGTGCTCCAGAGGATCCTAGTCCAATTCATGGTATCCATCAATGTTGAGCCTTGAAGAAGCTTTGTTTGTAAGTGTATCTTGTTTGTAATATTTGTGCAGTTCATAGTTTGTGTATATTGTATCAGTTTAGTTCATAATTGTTAACATTTATAAGTGGATGCTAGTTTGTATATACTGTATGAACATGTCTTTGTATCCGTTTCTTTTAGTTTCACAAGAAAGATAAGTCTTCTGATACTGTAAGATGCTATGACAAGACAAACAGTAAAGAGCCTTCAATTTACTTCAACGTCTCAGTCATCATTCACTTAACACTAATCTTCAAAGTTGTAAAGCTATCTTTCACTTCGTGTAGCCACACACGCAGGGGACAGAATAGCCATACTTTGGCAGGGTTTCCCCCAGGTTTATGGAAGGCTTGAGTATAAAGTTGCACAATTAATTGAATTGCAATCACAGCGTCAGTCTGTGCAAATATATTACTGCAGAAGGCTGCAATTGAATTAAAGAAAAAATGTGCTTGTGTGAACCTGACAGTCTATTATCTGGTCATGTGAAGTCTGCTTCTAGTCTACATGTGTAATGAAGAGGTGATCAGCCATTTTGTGTTTAGGCTGTGAAGCTTTGGCAAAGGATGGTCATATTATTATCCACCAGATAAGAAACCAGCTGAAACAGATGCCAATCAGTAGACTCTGTTGTATGGTAAGTAGACTCATCAGTCCATGTTTATTGCAATCACCATACTGTCCATTAAAAATTTAAATACACTTTCCCCACATCATGCAGCACTGCATGCTTGATGGTCTTTGTCGTGTTATTTGACTTAAAATGATGCACAATTTTGACCCGGGTTGTCACAAAATTTAGAAAAGAGCTCAACTCCATGTGAAACATGTCAATGAATAATAGATAACCCTAACTTTTAATGAGCTTATTTCCAGAAATTTGATAAATAATTTAAAAAAAAACTGTCTATGCAAGCCAATATGACATTTTTCCTCTTCAGAATGAAAGAGAAATCTCAGCATAGATTGTTTTGTGTTTTCTGTGGAGATGCTGCGTGAAAGCACTTCGCAATAACACCCAAGAGAATGCTGCTTGTAAAGAAGGTGCATACTCAAGTGCACTTTGAAATAAAACACAGAGATTTGATTGTCAGTAATATTAGAAATGAACAATGTTCTTAAAGCTTTTTGAACCAAAAAAAAAGACTGCAATAGCTCTGCCAAATATTTAACAGTGACACAAAGAACCATAGAAATTAATTTCAGTCCAACATCTAACATTAAAATTGGCAGTAGGTACATCCAAGTTTAACCTAAGTTTGTGACCTTCTGTCATTTACTTTAGATCATTTGCGTAAATAAACAGGGGACAGACGCTCACTTGAACACACCACTCCCAGATGCCCTCATTAAATGGTCACAAGTCGGAACCAATTAGATGGATGAAACGCACAAACACCATCTATTAGCATCATGGTGTTTTCAGAGGAAAAGGCCTGCTCCTGTTTTTAGCATTCCATTGATTAATTGCACTCTTTGACACAGTCTTGACTTGCACTCTCTAAAGGAAGACAGTTTAATCAATTGAACTCTTTGATTAATGCGTATGGATATGAATTCTCCTCTTGACAAGGATGTATATTCATGATACCGCAAATCTGAACACATTCAAGCATGTTGTTATTTCTAAACCAAGTATATTAATATATTCCAAGCAACTAAAAAAAATCAATCCCCCATTACGTAATAAAAAGACTTTGACAAACTAACAGCGAGAGCAGAATTTGGAACTAAGACTTTCACAATCTCATAATTTAAGATGACAATTTATATTATCTGTTAATTTTGTGAGACCGTTCTAGGGTCTAATATCGTGATCATACATATACCCATACCATATGACTCAAATATACAATGCCAAGTACTGAAACATTCAACCAAGACACAAGGCCAAATTTGACCATAGTGGTGCTGATTCTCCACTGAACTCACAGCAGAAGGATGAGTTGCAACAACATTATGTCACTAGCACCAGCTAAACCTGAGGCAATAATGACAATACATATTCTTTTCTGTTCATGTTATACAACAGCTTTTATACAGGTGAATGGGGATGAATGTCACAATTAAAATAACCACAATTACTTCAATTTAGTCTGATCAGTTGTAAGAATTCAGTTCAGTTCAGAATGAGTGTGATCATAGAATTATTTAATATAGTGTAAAATACAGCTATTAGAGGTCATTAGTCTTCTATTAAAACAGTTTTTATGCTACTGTTATGGTGCTTTGAGGGCACACACCTGTGCCAATTTTGCTTATACAAACAAACCCCATGAGGAAAAAAGTGTCTATTTTTGTTTATGATCTGTGTCAACATTTTAAATGTTCTTCCATTGTCCACAAGGTTAAGTAGTTCAGCTGTTCCAGTCGGGTCTCAGTGAACTTAAGCTTTTTGGGTTGTTTATTTATTATATGCTCTAATATTTTTAACACATATGGTAATAATAATGACCCAAAGTAATTGCATAATGATGTATTGTTAATTGAAAAATATAACTGTTTATTGTGGCAACTTCACATTCCATGTAAACAAGTCTTCCATAATCTTTGGGAAAACACTGAAATCAGTAGCTTGTTTGTAAAACATGGCTGCCTTTTCCTCCCAATAGCCCCAGGCTTCATATGATCCACTTAGCAGAGCATTTTAATTCACATAAGCAACTGATCACAACAACCATGATCACTATGAGCAGTTTTTACTGTTTGTATGAATGAATGAATGAATGAAAGAAAGAAATACCTGACCCCTTTATATTTTTTAAATAAATTACATGTATTTGTGAAGAAGCTTAACCCATAAAGACCTAATACTACTTTTGTGGCTGTTCCCAAATAAAATTTTCTCTATTTAACCTTTCACACATGATTTATCACCATTTATTATAAGATTATCTTCCGTATTTTTGTGTTTTTTTTCAGTGAAAATAAGGTATTGTCCAATATTTCATCTACTGATCATGGAGACGTTCATTAAAGCTCAGATTAGAGGATTATTATATCAGAAACACAGAAAGCTGAGGAAAAAGTGATTTTTTTAGGAACTGAACATAAAAACAAGCGTCTCCATCCACTGTCATTTCTCAAACTCCATGGGTTTTACTGGTGAATCAATGTTGTAGAAGATGACGGTGTTTCCACATTTACTACGGAGCCTCTGAAAGTCAAACTGGGACATATCTGATGACCATGAAAAGATTACAAACTGAGTTTTACCTTAGTAGTTATTAAACATTTTATATCAGTAGATGATTTTAAGTTACCAGTAGCTGTTTGGGTCTTTGGGGATTAATGTAAATGAAAACTGTTTATGCATTTGCTTTGCCTAGTTTGTTGTTTTTCTTCAACAATGTATGAATTATATATTTGTGCATTTTCAGCTACAACCATCCTACTGTAATTTCCTTTGTTTTTATATTTTTCCTCTAGACTTTCTATGGGTCAAACATCACTTCTCTAACAGTCTGTTCATACATCACTGAAAATCAATGAAAATATTTTAAATTGATGAATAAATAAATACCCAAAGCAAAACATGCCCAAATAAGACAAAGCAGAAGGATCAACATCCATGATCCAAACCCTTTCCTAAAACAATATGCAGCTTCAATGAATGCCACTAATATTGATCCTATTTATTTATACTTTTTTTTTTTGTTTTACACACATTCATTATTATCATGCAGGTGCCTTTCCAACACCAGAAAATCTCATTAACAGAAAGTGTCACAGTCCTGAGTTAAACCTGGTTATATGATGTGAAACCCACTGCTGCCAAAATTAGGCCTAGACACCTGGAAACCATATATGTTTGACTTGCAAATTAATACATTCATGCCATATGGTTTTCATTCTACTATACTATTAATGACTGCACAGCTGCCAAGTGCAGCTTGAACCATATAGTATGTGTCACAGTGCTAGAAATGCAGCCCTCTGTGAAGGGCATAAAGAAATGGAATCTCTGTGCATTTAACAGTTCTCTGCAATTAATCCGATCAAATTTAAAAATGCTTATTCTAGCTTTATCAAAACAGTATATTTGATTTGCAAACAAGATTTCATGTCACTCTGAAACTGCTTCATGTGGGTGGCAAATAACATCAGCTGCCATCAAGAACATTACCGTTTCTGAAAATCACATGGCACATCTAATCAATTTAAACAGGTACCTGCTTCTGAAATTACAGCCTGCAAGCGTCAAACAGTTTTCTATTTCACTAGTCAAGTTATTTGCAAAACATTTGATCACAATTTCCTCGTTTTCAACTTCATTAACCTACTTTTTTACAACTGCAAGGCATTTTCACATGCAATTATATTGAAGAGGAGCTTTTCACTGAATTAGCCAAACATTTATAAACTAAACTATTAAATAATCAGTTGCTTGCAATATGGATAAATGCCTGATTTCACTGAAGAATGCCAAATGCAGAGGATAATATAAATAATTGGTGATAAATGATGATAAATCACTTGGGAAAAACAAAAAAAATCCTTTGTAAGTTATGAAAAAAATACTTGTGGGTCTTTAAGGATTAAATGTGAAGGAGGCTTTTTCCTCCGGCTCATTTAGTTTGAAAATTCTCCATCTCCCTGCATATGTCAAGATAAAAAATGTCATTTTCAGTAGAAGAAAACCTTTTTGTTTGTGTCCTAAACAAGTCAGTCTATGAACAGCAAATATAGGTCAGTGTCATTATCAGAAGCAACCCAAAAAGTGCTGAAGCAGAACGAGGTCAGATAGGGCTGCTTTTTAGTGTCCACTCTGCCAAGCCACTGAAAATAAGAGGGGGGGGGGGGGGGGGTCATCTTAACCCACATGTGAAATCTGAGCTTCTATGCCATGCCAGCACACACAGCACCTCCTTGGCTGTGTGGACAGGAAAAGCTTCAACAGCAGAGTCAGATTCACACCTACTGTGATGCATACACAGTGAGGTGACAGCCCATGGCAGTGCGTGCTGGAGGTTACAACTGCTACCTTTTTCAGGATCCTACAGCAGGTCTGAGAAGTCAAAATCACAATTGCACAAATTCTCTGTTTATTGTCTTTGATTGAAATGATTTCCTTTTCCAAATCTGCTCATGCTCACTCTACAGTAAACAACTTACAGCTTCCAGGGAATGAAAATGAAAATATGTTTTGGCACAAGGCAAGTCACTTCAGAGAAGAAAAGAACCTGGCAAAGAAATATTGTCTATAAAATTATTGGCAAAATCTGACCTAGATAGATACCGATTTAGACATCTGCCAAATGAAACTCAGTAATTAGACTGCATGCTTCCTGAGGGCATATCGTATTTCAGCTACAGAACTATATCTGTAACTCCAAAACAGTCAATGAAGACTGAAAATTTGAATTTCAGTTTTTGCAACTGATAATTAGAGGGGACACCAAGCACCATATGGTCTTTCCATATCATTGTTTAAAGAGAAGTGGGATTAACAGAAAATAAGAAAGAGGTGCTTAACACTCAAAGCCAACCCTGAAATTGACTAGAAATGTACTCCAGGTCAAACCAAACCAAGAGGGACTGCAGTTCCTATCTTAAAGTGTACTGATGCTGCTTCAAAAAGGCTCCCGGAGACTTACACTAACACACTGGACTGCCACATGTCATAAAACACAAAGAGGAAGAGGAAGTTGGCCCTGGTCTACTGTAGAAACATGGTGATGCAACATGGTGGGCTATGTGGAGGTGACCTGCGAAGGCAACAGTTTTGTTAGTTTCCAACACATTCTTACTTCAACTTGTCATGTGTTGATGCTAAGACACATGAAATTTCTTCAGATTTCAACAAACACTGTACACCTAGAGCAGCATTTCTTAACAATACACAAGTAATCTGTCAGATATAGCCAATTCCCATGCCATGTTTCTTTTGTTTTTTCTTCCCAAGATTTTGGCATAACTTTCTTTAGGTTAGCGAAAAGGGTCAGGGAACTACAACCTATAAGTTGTGATGTATGGTTAGGGTGGACACTGAGTCCAATTACATAACCATAAAATCTGATAACTGGGAGGAATCAGAAAATTGTTATCAAATCTGATGCATTTAATAATAATAAATTGGATTTATAAAGCACTTTTCATTCAAAAGATTCTCAAAGTCCTACAGTGAAAAAGAAAGTCTTAGGCTATGTTCAGACAGCAGGTCTTAATGCACAAATGGATTTTTTTGTGAAATCTGATTTTTTTGTGTGCTCGTTCATATTACAAATTAAATGCGACTTCTATCAGTTCTCAGTATGAAGAGAAGGCCTAGTCTCCCATGGTTCTGGAGGGGAGGGGGTTGTGCTTTGGGGCCGGAGGTTTCAGGTGGATGTGTGAGGGGTGAGAAGGTCCTTAAGGTAGTCGGGGGCGTTTCCATGGACGCATTGGTGATGAGAGCCGTCTTCTGTTCTGAAGGTGATAGGGAGCCAGCGGAGGTTATGGAGAATTGGTGTGATATGTTCCCGTTTATGTACTCTCATTAAGACTCTGGCAGCACTGTTTTGAATGGATTGCAGTTTTTGAAGCTGTTTCCTGGGGATTCCACAGAGAAGGTCATTACCTTCTCTGCCTTGAGGAGATAAAGGTGTGGACGAGCTTCTCTACATCCGCAGCACTGAGGGAAGGATGGAGTTTGAAGATGATCTTAAAATGGAAAAAAACATATTTTAAATGATGTTTGATGTGGTTTTCAAATGTCAGGTGTGGATCCAGTTTCACACCTAGGTTGGTAACAGTGATTGACGATGGTATATTTTGACTAGAGAAGGAGATGGGGGTTATGGAGGAGGACTGGACGTCGTGTGAGGGGGGCGAACAGGATGGCTTTGGTTTTGGCACTGTTTAAGTGGAGGACAATGTGGTTGATTTATATGCACTTTAGAAACATGATAATCAAAAAACCCTGGTTTACAGGTTTCAGTCAATCAGTGATGGCAGAATAAAAAAAAAAAGTTTTTTCTTTTTATAAGCACATCAGATTAACTTGTATACATGCAATAAGACATCAGAGTATTGGGGAGAAATACACGTGTGTTAACTCTATTTCTCACAAGATTACTGCTGTTATCTGATAAAACATATCAGATTATGCTGTTTACATGATTACAAATAATCTGATAACTCCAGAAATCAGATAATGATGAGTTTTAGTGTGCATGTAAATGATGATGATGAAGATGATGAAATTCTTTATTCAGTCATTACACAATAACCAGTGTCAACAACAGCACTTCAAACATTACCAACAGGTTATGACTGAAAAGGCACAGGCAGAAGCAAAATGCTTATATTAATGCCTGTCCTACATAACATATTCAGCTATCCAGCATCCAATATAGGAAAAAGAAAAAAACAAAAACAAAAAAAAAAACAATGTATCCAAGCAAACAAACAAGCGAAACCTAAAAAGGTGAAAATATACCAGAGAAACAGAAAACTTAACCACCAAATTAATGGTAATTTAATGTAGACTCAAAAATAAATAATTTACCTATTACTTGTTAGAGCTTAACAATTGTATCGTTCAAAAATTGCCTTACGTACCATTTTTTTAAATATCAAAAATGGGCTACACATTCTTAAATCCATACTGGCCTCATTCCATAATTTAACTCCAACAACAGATATACATCTTCTTTTTGTCTCTTTTTTAGCTTTTTGTACAACAAATTTACAAACATCTCACAAATCATATTTAGACTCGTGTTGAGAAGAACCTTTGTACACAGACAGGGAGTAACTTTAATTTGGCTTTATACATTATTTGCATTATTTTATAGTAAACCAAATCATTAAATTTCATAATATGGGATTTCATAAACAGTTCATTAGTATGTTCATAGTAACCGGCCTTATTAATAATACGTATTGCTCGTTTTTGTAGGAGGACTATAGTATTTACAGTTGTTTTATATGTTGACCCCCACACTCCCACACAATATGACATATAATAGGGAGTATAAGTGAACAATAATTTATATGTAGCACCTTGTGGTTGAGTATATTTCTGGACTTATACAAGATTGCCATTGATTTTGCAATCTTTCCTTTTATATATCTAATATGTGGTTTCCATGTTAATTTGTGACCAATAACAACCCCTAAAAATTTTGTATCAAACACTCTTTCAATTTCAACATCGCATATTTTTAATGTAATATCCCCATCAATTTCTTTTTGATTCCCAAAAACCATAAATTTAGTTTTTTTAATGTTAAGTGACAATCTATTGACATCAAACCAAGTTTTAAGAATTTCTAAATCCCTTTCAACCGTGGACAAAAGTTCCTTTAGATTTTTCCCAGAACAGTACATATTTGTATCATCCGCAAAAATAATAAATTTTAATGATTCAGTGACATTACAAATACCATTAATATAGAGCAGAAAAAGTTCTGGACCAGTCACCAATCCTTGGGGTATGCCACAGGTGACCTTCCTGTATTGTGACATAGTATTGTTAATTTGTACATATTGCTGTATTTTCCAAGTAACTTTTCAGCCAGGAATAGCCACACCTCTTATCCCATACTTCCCCAGTTTTCTCAATAATATGCTGTGATCTATTGTATCAAAAGCCTTCTGTAAATCAATATATATACCAACTGAATATTACTCATTTTCATTTGCCTTTGCTATTTCTTCTACCATCTCCATTACTGCATAGTCAGTAGTTCTATTTTCCCTGAAGCCATATTGATGTTCACTCAATATTTTATATTTTTCAGTAAAAAGATCCAGTTGTTTAGCAAATAATTTCTCTAATATTTTTGAGAATTGGGGAAGAAGGGACACTGGTCTGTAGTTATCAATGCAATGCTTATCTCCATGTTTGAATATTGGTATAACCTTTGCTGTTTTCATGTTATTTGGAAAAACACCTTTTTGGAAGGACAGATTACATATATAGGTCAGAGGGCTTACAATTTGGCCAATGGCTTCTTTAACAATTGCCATGTCAATTGAATGCATACAGACCTGATCAAAATCTTAAGACCAGTTGAAAAATAGCTAGAATTTACCTTTTGCACATTTGGATCTTAATGAGGTTTTAAGTAGAGCTACAATATACAAAAGCAAGAAGGGGGAGTGAGACAAAAAGCACTTTGAAAAAGTAATTTATTGAAAACAACAAGTAAACTGAAATAGGCTGTTTATCAGCTGATCAAAAGTTTAAGACCATCGCTCAAAAATTACAAAAAACTCTCCAAACCAGAAAAAAAAATTTTCTCAGTAGGACTCAGTAATGAGTAGCTCCACCGTTCTTGTCAATCACTTCAAAAATTCGTTTGGGCATGCTTGATGCGAGTGTTTCCAGGAGGCTGGTGGGAACATTGCTCCAAGTGGTGAAGATGGCTTCTCGACGGGCATCAACTGTCTGGAACTGATGGCCATTTTTATAAACTTCCCTTGCCATCCATCCCCAAATGTTCTCTATGGGATTTAAATCAGGGGAACATGCGGGATGGTCCAAAAGAGTGATGTTATTCTCCCTGAAGAAGTCCTTCGTCAAGCGAGCATTGTGAACTGCAGCGTTGTCCTGTTGAAAAACCCAGCTGTTACCACACAGACGAGGGCCCTCAGTCATGAGGGATGCCCGCTGTAACATCTGCACGTAACCAGCCGCCGTTTGACGACCCTGCACCACCTGAAGCTCCAGTGTTCCACTGAATGAAAGAGCACCCCAGATCATGATGGACCCCCCTCCACTGTGCCAGGTAGAAAACATCTCAGGTGGGATCTCCTTGTCATGCCAGTAACGTTGGAAGCCATCTGGACCATCAAGGTTAAATTGTTTCTCATCAGAGAATAAAACTTTTTTCCACCTTTCAATGTCCCATGTTTGATGCTCCCTGGCAAAGTCTAAACAGGCAGTTTTGTGGTGTTGTAGGAGACGAGGTCTTTGAATTCGTTTTTTGTTTTTGAAACCCTTTTCCCGCAGATGCCGTCTGATGGTTATTGCGCTGCAGTCGGCACCAGTAATGGCCTTAATTTGGGTCGAGGACCGCCCTGTGTCTTGACGGACAGTCAATTGGATCCTCCGGCTCAGCGCAGGTGTAATTTTTTTGGGTCTACCACTTGACTTTTCTGTTCCATAATGCTCAGGATCTGTCAAAAAATTTAGAATGACTGTCTTACTGCGTCCAACCTCAGCAGCAATGGCACGCTGCGAGAGGCCTTGCTTATGCGGCTCGACGATCCGACCACGTTCAAGAAGAGAAAGCTTCTTAGCTTTAGCCATCAGGAGGGCATGACCGTGTGAATGCCCGACAGAAAATGAGAATTTTGAGCAGATTTTGGCTTTTATAGCCTGCAGCCTTAAATTTTTGATCAGCTGATAAACAGCCTATTTCAGTTTACTTGTTGTTTTCAATAAATTACTTTTTCAAAGTGCTTTTTGTCTCACTCCCCCTTCTTTCTTTTGTATATTGTAGCTCTACTTAAAACCTCATTAAGATCCAAATGTGCAAAAGGTAAATTCTAGCTATTTTTCAACTGGTCTTAAGATTTTGATCAGGTCTGTATCTGTTGATGCTTTGTTTTTGAATTTTCTTACTATCTCAATTATATCAGTTTCATCAATTCCATCAGTTTTATCATCAAATGGGCTCAGTGTAAAATAGTGCTTACAAAGGGTGGGTCACAATTCTTTAATACACATAATATAATAATAGTTAAACTGCATTACTGTCCTTTTTTGGGTATTTCAGTAAAACCAAGACAAACATTCTGCCCAAGTGTTAACTTTCAATCCGATCGCCCTTTTTTCTGCCAAATTGGGTAAGTAGTCTTTGACAAATTGGTTGGACAGATTTTCTAAATCCATAAATTGAAAGTCACCCATTAAACTATGCTCTGTACTTATCAAGAAAATGTATGTCACATCTGAAAAACAAAACAAAACAAAAAATCAGGTGAATAGTCTTCGAGAAATCGGTTGGACAAAAATCTCGGGCAGACGGACGGAATTCCTGGAATATTATACCCTATTGGGTGGGCAGGCGGGCCTATATAAGCAGAGTGGTGGTGATCTATCTATAGCAGTTACTCCAATCTTTCCGCTGCAGTTCTTTTGTAAGAGAAGCCTGTAGTAACAGCCCATAGGCCGCCATTTTTCTTGCACTGCTGCCATAGCAACCAGCTCAAAAAAGCAGCCTGACCTGATGATAATATGATTTGACAAGCAAGAATGTGCATGTGCATGTGTGGGAGGGTGCTTTATTGAGTATATATATACTTTTCATGTGCGTGCATGTTCTCAGCTACAGTCTGTGTGTTTCAGTGTGCATGCCCGTCTGTGTTTGCATGTAAAGCTCATTAAGTTTTCAATGTGCTGTTGCTATGCTTCTTAGCTGGGACTTAAACAGAAAAGAGTAGAAATGGCACTTAGAGCCCACACTCTCCCAAGAGGTTACAAGGTTTGTTCATGTGCATCGGTAAAAACTAATCTCTGCTTTCGGGGAAAAACGTCATACCACTATTTGATAAATGATGTACCCCTGATTTTGAGGACTGATCAATACCTAACCCCACCCATTAATCTTCTCTCATTTTGAACATCTCATTTACATAGTTTCCTCTGGGATTAATAAAGTATTCTGAATCTGTTCAATTAAGGACACAGCACATGGATATGGAAAATTTATGATGAAGCTTGTTTAAAAAAAAAAAAAAAAAAAAAAAAAATCAACTCAAGTGTTATGAAACAACACCAATTTGAACTCAAGTAACCTTTTAACATCCACCCTTTACAAATTGTTAAAATTCCAGTCATCCTCATTTCAATCCTGAAAGCAGTAACGAAGATAAAGTCTGCTAGTCATTCCCTTTGTCACTTTAACACAGATATCGATCATATAGGGACCTAAATGTTAAACATGCCTAGATGTCAACCAAGCATAAAATACAGTGTTTTCTGTTATTCAATTTGGAATATTAGTTGAAGGGAAGCCAGTATGTGGGTGTCTTATTCCACAAGCTATGAGGAAAAAACTGGTTCCAAAGAATGATACTGTCAGCTGCTGTAGTGGAAAAATTTAAGAACAGATTTTGGAGAGTTAAAGTGATCTGGCTATTAAAAAAATAAATAAATATAAAAAAGACTGTCATTTCTGAGTGGAGCTAACTCAGCCAATAAAAGTCAGAGAGAACAACAAAAGATGAAAGAACAGCAATGCAGTATGCTTTTTTTTGTTTTTTGTTGTTTTTTTTTGTTTTTTTTTTAAATAAATCTAGTAGAAACATTATTATCCTTTCTACTAGTCTTTTTATGCCTCTTTTTCTCCTCCTTTGAGTGTTTCCAGTAAAACAGGTGGTGATTTTGCACCCGATTTCCCCAGATATCACATTTCAGACATAATTCCCTCTGCCCTGATGGTCACTGTGATAAACCAGGTGTGCTGAATATTTAGATAAATCTTCCCCCTCTCTGCCTTATTCTGTGAATAGACCTTGTGTGATATGAACCATGCAAGTATTTGTTTCTTGTATTTTATTTGATCTGCGTATCATGGTGCTTAAATTATAAATGGTACTAAATGTTTACTGTCTAAAAGGAAGAAATACATCCTCAGTAAATATTCATAGTATCTTATTTACAATGCTGTGTTACAGCAGAATGACAACAAGCATAACACACAGGACCCCAAGTGCCCAAAATCTGTCAACTAAAGGGTGAAAAATTCATCTGGACTGACTATTGCAAGATATGAAAGATAATATAAATGTAATTTTGACTAAAGTTGTATTAAAGAGTCAGAGAATAGAGTTCATGTTATACATTTTGGCACCTCAAAATAACTGCTGTTGTATATAGTCAGTAGTGATGGTGCAGTGTTTCCACTTCAGTGGCATCGGGACAGCCAAAAATGCTATAATTAAGTGGTATTTTTCAACACTATCAGTGGTATTTTATGTATGAAAAATTCATACATCAATGAAGACTTGTAAGTGATTGGCAATTGACCTGTTTTGTTGTTTAGGCATATTATGTTGAGGAATCATTTAGGATATATATATATATATATATATATATATATATATATATATATATATATATGTACACACACACACACAGGGTGGGGAAGCAAAATTAACAATGAACATTTAGTTGTTTTTTTCTCAGCAGGCACTACGTCAATTGTTTTGAAACCAAACATATATTGATGTCATAATCATACCTAACACTATTATCCATACCTTTTCAGAAACTTTTGCCCATATGAGTAATCAGGAAAGCAAACATCAAAGAGTGTGTGATTTGCTGAATGCACTCGTCACACCAAAGGAGATTTCAAAAATAGTTGGAGTGTCCATAAAGACTGTTTATAATGGAAAGAAGAGAATGACTATGAGCAAAACTATTACGAGAAAGTCTGGAAGATACTATTAAAGAAGAATGGGAGAAGTTGGCACCCGAATATTTGAGGAACACTTGCGCAAGTTTCAGGAAGCGTGTGAAGGCAGTTATTGAGAAAGAAGGACACATAGAATAAAAACATTTTCTATTATGTACATTTTCTTGTGGCAAATAAATTCTCATGACTTTCAATAAAGTAATTGGTCATATACTGTCTTTCAATCCCTGCCTCAAAATATTGTAAATTTTGTTTCCCCACCCTGTATGTATGTGTGTGTATATTTTATATATATACATATACATATATATATATACACACACACACACACACACACACACATATATATATATATATATATATATATATATATATATATATATATATATATATATATATATATATATATATATATATACATATATACACACACACACTATATTGCCAAAAGTATTCGCTCACCCATCCAAATAATCAGAATCAGGTGTTCCAATCACTTCCATGGCCACAGGTGTATAAAATCAAGCACCTAGGCATGCAGACTGCTTTACAAACATTTGTGAAAGAATGGGTCGCTCTCAGGAGCTCAGTGAATTCCAGCGTGGAACTGTGATAGGATGCCACCTATGCAACAAATCCAGTCCTGAAATTTCCTCGCTCCTAAATATTCCACAGTCAACTGTCAGCTGTATTATAAGATAGTGAAAGTATTTGGGAACGACAGCAACTCAGCCACGAAGTGGTAGGCCACGTAAACTGACTGAGTGGGGTCAGCGGATTCTGAGGCACATAGTGTGAAGAGGTCGCCAACTCTCTACAGAGTCGATCGCTACAGACCTCCAAACTTCACGTGGCCTTCAGATTAGCTCAAGAACAGTGCGCAGAGAGCTTCATGGAATGGGTTTCCATGGCCGAGTAGCTGCATCCAAACCATACATCACCAAGTGCAATGCAAAGCGCCAGATGCAGTGGTGTAAAGCACGCCGCCACTGGACTCTAGAGCAGTGGAGGCGCGTTCTCTGGAGTGACCAATCGCGCTTCTCCATCTGAATCTGATGTCTGGGTTTGGCGGTTGCCAGGAGAACGATACTTGTCGGACTGCATTGTGCGAAGTGTAAAGTTTGGTGGAGGGGGGATTATGGTGTGGGGTTGTTCTTCAGGAGCTGGGCTTGGCCCCTTAGTTCCATTGAAAGGAACTGTGAATGCTTCAGCATACCAAGACATTTTGGACAATTCCATGCTCCCAACTTTGTGGCAACAGTTTGGAGCTGGCCCCTTCCTCTTCCAACATGACTGTGCACCAGTGCACAAAGCAAGGTCCATAAAGACATGGATGACCGAGTCTGGTGTGGATGAACTGGACTGGCCTGCACAGAGTCCTGAGCTCAACCCCATAGAACACCTTTGGGATGAATTAGAGCGGAGACTGAGAGCCAGGCCTTCTCATCCAACATCAGTGTGTGACCTCACAAATGCACTTCTGGAAGAATGGTGAAAATTTCCCATGAACACACTCCTACACCTTGTGGACAGCCTTCCCAGAAGAGTTGAAGCTGTTATAGCTGCAAAGGGTGGACCCACTTCATATTGAACCCTATAGACTAGGAATGGGATGCCACTTAAATTCATATGCGAGTCAAGGCAGGTGAGCAAATACTTTTGGCAATATAGTGTATACACACAGACACACACACACACAGGTACTTTCCTTTCTGAGGAGGTGGCAACACTGACGATGGTAATGAAATGTGTCACAATATAAAAATATATCACAGCAACAAGTAATGTTTCATTGATCCTACTGTTTACCTACATAAAACTTTATTCTCAGCTCTTTCATCATAAGGGGAGGACAAACCTGATGCTGAATAATACTAAAAAATAAACATTAAAAAAAAAAAAAACCCAGCAGGGCCCATGAGTCCCTGGATGACCTCTTGTCTTTTGGGTCCAGGTATATCTTACCAGCTAATACAATGTCAAAGCAGAGTTATGTCCTGTCTTCAACCTGGGATGTAATTTGATAAATGAAAAAGGTATTTAAAGGTAGTTAAAGAGATTAAAGGAACTGCAGCTTTGTGTCCCATTCATTACACAAAATAAAACCAAAATAGACTCTTGGATGCGTGTAGCAGCTGACACACTGCTCTATTTAGGTTAGATTTACTTTTTTTATTTACACAATAACATGACACAGAAACTACATCACAGGTGCTGTTTCTACTTTCAGTTAATTAAGGTGTTCATGTTTACTGTACAATTATACTGCCATTACATTTTGTTAAGTATTTACCATTTGTCAAGGCATCTGCTTACATATTGTAGATTATGCTGATTTGGATATTACTGCTCACTGGAAAGCAATGAATCGTCAGCCAGCACTCAGTTCCACTTAAAGTATTATTGCAGTGCAAAATTAACTGTCTTGCCTGGTTTATATTCAGCTAAAACTTTAGACCATGGTTTAAACCCTAAGTGCTCATAATGATTTTGCTCCATATCCAAATTTGGCAGCATAGCATAAGTTTAGAGTCAAATCTCATCTGTATCCAGTGCTTCCCAGGTACGGTGGATTTCAGACAATTTTTCTGGTAATTGCTTTTGATCTATGATAGAGCCCAATTAGAACACTGTGAATGCAACTGATAGTTCAAGAAGACAGACAGTAACCAATACCACAGACAGACTGCTAACTGGTGAAACAGCTAAAAACAAAAAAAATCATATGTTCACCTTCCTTTTTGCTGTTAATCCAGTGTCAATAAGCGCTATATAAATCCAATCCATTATTATTATTATTATTATTATTATTATTGTTATTAATAACAATAACAATAATAATAATAATAATAATAATAACAACTTCACGAAACAATTCCTAAATACATATCTTAGCCTTGTGTGTAAGTTTAGCAGATACAGAAAAATAATTTTGTTTGACTTGAATCATAAGTATTTCTTCCATTTCCTTATCTATTATCTAACCCTTTTTATATCCGGATATTTCTTGCTGTATTATAACCATGCAGCTGTCTCTACTTTTATTTATTTTTAATCAAGCATCAAATTGGATTCCAACAGGAGTTCATCAGAAACATGACATGCCTTATAAGCAGGGTAGGAAATAACCACCAGCCTTTAGCCTTTAGACAATCACAGGCAAATTTTGACAAACTGGTGTAACCGTCATCTGGCTATTTGGTCTGGAACTCAATCATTGAGTGATTCAGCTGCTGGTTCTACGGTTTTCAAACATTGGAAAGAGGAGGGAAGCTACTTTTACAACGAATGAACTGCTAGTAGTAGATGCTATCTATGAACATTGTGTTTTTAAGCACCATCTACAAATCTACAGTTCTTCCCACTGAGAAGAGTGAAGTGGCCACCTCCATCAAATTTCATTCCACCTCCAGCTTTTGACAGGATTCTGATGGGTGTCTTTAAAACACCATTTTTATGACAGCCGTTGTCCTTGATGTCTGTCAGCTGTAAATCCAGTTTTGGCATCATGCTGAACTGGTGATACTGGATCATAATCAGCAGAGTGCACTAGGAAAGGTGCTTCCACAACTCTAAAAAGTAAGCAAAGAGCTATAATATTTGCCAAATAGAAATATCCTTTATGGTGTAGAAAAGAGACTATTAGGCTTTCTTGTAGGGTGCCAAACCCATGGTTTACAACATTGATCCTTATTTTCTTCAAGAGCTCCAACAAATAGTGCTTTCTATCTAAAGTGTGACCCAGGAAATAACATAATGATCACTAAACAGTCACTTTGTCAAATACAGCTTTAAGAATCAGGTATTGGACCAGCTCTGAGTTTGCATCCATTTGGACAATATATTGTACAATTTGGCACAAATGTTCACTTGAGTGGGTAAAGGGTGAATTAACAACATATTGGACATATTGGACTGAATGAACTGATGACATTTTTGTCAAAAATGAAGGTTGTTAGAGTGGAAACAATTAATCAATTAATCGACTCAAATTAATTTAAAAAAATAATTTGATCATAATTTTCCCGAATCAAAGCTTAATTTCTTTAATTTCGCTGATGCTTAATATTTGTTCCACTGTTGTGTTCCACACAGATGCTTTTTGTGACACACATGACGCTGGGATCAACAAAAAGTTGTATGTTAGTTCCATGTTAAGTTCTTAGTAAGTTAGTAAGTTGGATCCGAATGTGTTGAAGACTGCAATGCACATATTGTTTGTAGATGTCATTTGACGTTGTTGTTGTTGTTTATATCTATATATATTTTTTATAAATGCTTTTAATACTGTTATTTCTATACGCAGCTCTAGAAAAAATTAAGAAATCACTGGAATCTTCTTTGAAATCAGCATGTCTGCATGCATGACAGCCATCTCATTCATGTGTTTGTTGAATTCCAACACAAGCACACCTTATTCTACTGAATAAACACCTGATACATGTCTTATTTAACTCTTTAAGTGCCAGACAGTTAAGGGGCTAATAAGCCTTAAAAGTGCCACAGAATTTGGCCGTTTTTCAGTATTTCGCGTCGTTTTTATAATATTTGAAGAATCCTGCAGGAAACCGCTCGATAACATCCGACCGATTGCTGATTAGATCCAAAACGCACCGGACGCAGCCGATTCATTATTGATCGTAATTTGCATAATTTATAATAATAATAATAGTAATAATAATAATCTTTATTTATATAGCACTTTTCATACAGTAAAAACTGTAGCACAAAGTGCTTTACATATCAGTTTAAAAATCAGTACTGCCCCCCACCCACACCCACCCACTCACCCGCACACACACACATATACATGCAAACCCACAAGCTCACACATACTTAAGAAGACTGACTGAGCACGGGTAGACCAGAACAAAAATGTACAAGTAAAAGTAAAACATCAATTTAGGAGGCGCTGTCTCAGGGAGCCGTCCGCACCAGGATGCAGCCGCCGACCCCGGCGACCAGGCACCAGCAACACAGCCCCGCATCCCAACTAGTGGGAGAGGGCCAACTGGGACCCCCACCCACCAGAAAGGAGCAGACCCCAGTGAGAGAAGGCGCCACAGCCCCCGGAGTCCACAGCCGCCCCCCGGCATGGAGGGCTCCCTCTGATGAAACACCGGAGAATAAGAAACATTAAAAAGATATAAAAATATTATTCGGTCGCGTGACCTCAAATTCCCGTCTGCTTGGTCTCAAAAGGGGGACACAGAAAGAACGTCATCGAAATGTGAGAAAGAAATGGGGGTGGATGGTTTGTTTGTACACAAATGTGGCGTGTTCTCCAAAGCCGATCTGATCGGCCCGTGGCACTTTACAGGTTGTTTTCGTAAAGCCAATTTAATGGGCCCATGGCACTGAAAGTGTTAAGAAGGAGAAGTATAAAAACCAATATACTATCTTCTTACAATAGGCAAAAACAGTGCTATTAGTACCACAAAAGTAATCTGAATCAAAAAATAATAACTATTGAAAACTACTCAGCTTCTGCTCTGACAATGTTCCCAAACTCTGAGGATTGTTTTTTCTATCAGGACAATGCTCCTGGCCTCAGCTAGGTCAATAAAGGTGTGGATGACAGACCACCAGATGAAGACCCTGTCATGGCCAGCCCAATCTCCGAACCTGAAGCCACTTTGAAAACTTCTGGAGGAAGATGGATGGTCACAGGTCATCAAACATTGATGAGCTTCTTGAATTTCTATACCAGGAGCTGCATAAAGTCATCCAACAGCAATGGCGGAGAGCCAAGACACGTGAAAACTGTCATTGAAAATCAGGGTTATTCCACCAAATATTGAGTTCTGGACTTTGCCCAAGTTACAACATTAGTATTGTTCTGTTTAGAAATCAATGTGTTCTGTTTTTCTTTTTATTATTTAAGGTCTGAAAACACCTGCATTTTTTTTTGTGATTTTGACCATGTGTCGTGTTCTGCAAATACATAATGTAAATAACTATTTTTGTTTGATAGAGAAATGTTGGCAGTTTAGAGGATATAACAAAAATGTTCATTTTATGCAAACACATACCTATAAATGGTAAAATCTGAGAAAGTGATAATTTTGCAGCAGTCTTATTTTTTCTCAGAGCTGTAGATATTTCTTATATGTTCTTTTACTTTTATTCTTTTTATGGTCATTTCAGCTGGTTGTGGAATAAAGGATTTTCATGCATGTCATTTTCAGACCTGTGTTTCACTTTTTTTTTTTTTTTTTTTTTTTACTATTTTTTCACCTATTCAAATGGCCACTTTATCAATTCCAATCAAAGAAAATAATCAACAAATTCATTGATTACAAAATTATCAGTAGCTGCAGCTCTAGTTGTTGTGACTTGACATTACATATTTTAGTCATATCTGAAAATAACAGACCTTTTTCATGGAAGACACACTAACACATCTCACACTGATCAAATGATTATTTCCAAAGCAGTATTTTGTTTCTGCCTGTTCTACAGTATATCTGGTGTGGTGTTTGATAAAGTAACAATAACGTTGATTACCATATTGTTTTATCATAAATTTTATATTCTTTATTGTTATCATTAGAACTACTAAAATATGTTTTGTACAGACTGCTTGTGCAAGCTCAGGATGTGGTTCACATGCACTGATGTCCACATGATCATCAGGTTGGTCTCACCTTTACCTCATTTTGAACCAGGTAAAACCCTGACCAGCTGATTAAATCCAGTGTCTTTCTTAGTAACAACATAAGGAATGCATGCATGTGACCCACATCTTTGCCAACTAGGACAGATGTGAACACCACTGGCACAGCTGGTCATAGTTGAAATGCAGGTCAGCCACACAGCTCAAGAGCTGCAGAATACTGTATAATGCTCAACCTCTATAAACCTGCTTAGGAACAACAGAATCCTTACTATGGGGTTATCTTGTCCCTAAAGCTGCCTTTTCCAAACTTTGGGACAGACCCTAAATGGGTCACAGTCCTTTGCTGGTCCAATAAAAAACTCTGAGTAAAAAAAATATGTGTAAATTCATTTTCCTAAATACAACAGAAGAGAGTAGAGTTTAGAAATGTTGACCCCTCTGAAGTTATGTGAAATGTAGAGGACAGGCCGGATGAAACAAGACAAAAACTACATGTGAGATGAAATGAAAATGATATCAAAAATGTAACAAGACGAATCTGATAAAAAAAAAAAAAAAGTGTTTGGACAGTGGAGAAGTCAGTCATGCATACAGCTGAAACAATCAGCTCGAATCAATTAAAATACTCGATTACCAGCGCCAGGACTCGTGGGGAACCACGGGTTCTAGATCCTCTAATACAGTTCATTCCTTTACTGTCGGTGAATTGCACTGGCATTTTCAGTTGGATAACCTCTCAATTGGCATGTATGTTTCTGCACATGAAATTTGACACCATGGCAACGTGGCCATATTGTTCATCTGTTGCTAGGTAACCCACTTGAATGATGATTCTATGATTCTGGGCAAAGCTATTGTAAGGCTATTGTATTCCAGAATTACTATCATCTCCCAAAATATTGGTCCTACCAACTTGCCATATTCGCTAGTCTCTTCCTTTACCAAAAATACACAAGTATGCCAAACTGCAGCAGTCAGCTCTTCTCAGAATTTGTGTGATTCCCAAGACATACACACACACAGTCCACTTCCATATTATAATATAGGATAATTTTACTTTTTGCTTTGTTTCCTTCATTTTGCTGCTACTTAACATTGGTTCCACTGTTCTGTTTCACATGGATGCTTATTATGATGCACATGACGCCAGGATCAAGACATGCAACATGGAGTGTAGCTCAGAAGAGAAAAGGACAAAAAGACAGAAAATGTCTATATGTTCACTTTTCTTCACTGGAACCATCAGTAAATGCCATTTGACTTGTTTGTTGTTGAGATTATATATATATATATATATATATATATATATATATATATATATATATATATATATATACACACACACACACACACACACAGAGTAGATATTGATATAGATAGATAGATAGATAGATAGATAGATATAGATTCACATACACTTTTATACTGTTATTTGTATATAGAATTTTTTTATATATATCCTTTTACTGTTATACTTTTTGTGGTTGTTTCAGCTGGTTCTGGAGTAAAGGACAAGTTGTAATTTTCAGACATGTCTTTTGCACATTTGCACATTCCTTTTTTTGCCTATTCAAATAATGACAATTTACTATCACTTACAAAAATAATCTGTGGCTGCAGCTCCAGTCATGTGTTCATGTGTTAACATATTAATTCCTTGTGTTGTGTCCTGTGACTTGTGGTTGTTTCTGAAAGTGTGTTGATGCCTATAGCTAACATTAGTGTCGTCGGTGTAAAACTGATTGATGTTATTGTGTGATCTGTGATTGACATTCCAACCTTCAGTAAAGTACTTATTTTATGAATTTAATTCAGCATTCTAGAAAATTCTACCTAGATTTTTGTAGTTTGATGAATGATTCAGGATTTTAATAGTATTAAAAAAGCACTATTCTCCGTTTTGTGACTTATCAAAGAAAGCAGAAACATTTTGAATTGAATTATTTATAAATTATTGCATTTGGCCAATTTGGAATATTTTGATTTATTGTTCTGTTTCGGATGCCTCCTGGACGCCTCCCTGGGGAGGTGTTCCGGGCATGTCCCACCGGGAGGAGACCTCGGGGAAGACCCAAGACACGTTGGAGAGACTATGTCTCTCGGCTGGCCTGGGAACGCCTCGGGGTCCCCCCGGAAGAGCTGGAAGAAGTGTCTGGGGAGAGGGAAGTCTGGGCATCTCTGCTTAGACTGTTACCCCCGCGACCCGGCCCCGGATAAGCGGAAGATAATGGATGGATGGATGGATGATTTATTGTTCAGCCCTGATAGCCACCATTGCATACACACACATGATAAAAGAAACAGTAAGGATGTGAGAAGTCTTTGTCACAAATCTATAAATGTCACTCACTCAACCAAAGACCTGTTACTCATTTGCAAATTCATTTGTTCCACATATCTAGATAAGTTATTTGCTACATGTTCTGTGGCAAAATTCCAACTGACGACTGCGCGCAAAAGAGAAAGTTTTGGTGTTGAATAAATACTATGACTCATGATTGACTTGGATGCTTCCACTACGGCTGACAAATTACACTAAATGGACCAATCATTTTGTCACTTAGAACTAGTTTCACCAGACAGATTCCAGTCTGTTGCTGGAATAAATCCATACAACTGATACTGCTCTTCTTTTTGCTATCAGACCTCTTTTCATTGTTTTTCTCCTAATCCTCACTTATTTTCAGGTTTTGAACAACCAGCATGGCTGCTTTAGTTGCTGATAAAAAGCTCAAGAAGGTGAGGATGAGAATGTGATGTGTGGTTTGCTGTGCCTGCAGATTCACATGCGAATCCATAGCACTGAACTCTGTGTATCCAAGAACCATTAAATCAGCGTAAATCATGTTAAGTCCCTTGTAGATGAGTTGGAAAATCAGAGCTATGTGGGTTTTCCTTTTGAATCAAGGTATGAAAAAACTTGTGTTTCAGTTAAATGGGCTGATGTGCCCTTGAGCAAGGCACTTAAACCCCCCCGGCATTTTCTCCCCGGGTGCCTGATATGCCAACCCCACTGCTCCTAGCATGCAGTGTGTGTGATGCATGATCTAGTGATGGGTTAAAGGCAGAAGACAAATTTCAGTGTGTGGTGCACGTGCACGTTTACATGCGTGAACCCCTACTGACAAAATAAAGATTCTATTCTATTCAAAATATGCATTATTTGATAATGGCAGAATGGCAGGTCCTATTTGTACTAGGGCTGTGCAATTAATCGAAATTCAATTACGATTTCGATTATTACACGCAACGATTACAAAAATTATGTAATCGAGAAAAAACGATTATTAATTTTGAGTTGTTTTAATTCATGCGCACGCAAGCTACCATGAGCTGCTCTGCCCTGCCCCCCTCTAAGCTACTGCTGCCAGCTAGCCGGCAGGTCCACCCCAAGAGGAAAGTTGTACCTAGTGGTCTGGAAAAATGGCAGGAGAATCACAGCAGAAGTGCTTGGTAAACAAAAAAGGCAAGTCAAATTCAATTGTATGGAATCACTTTGGGTTTGATGAAGAAGACGAAGAGCAAAAACACATCACATGCAAAAAGTGTTTCGTAGTTGTGTCCGCACCGACCGCTAACACAACAAACCTTTTGAACCATCTAAAGTTTAACCACCGCCACCTTTATCATATTCTTTATCTTATGAAAAACTAAAACGCATAAAAACAACTTCGTCCGCAATGCGATCTTCAGTCTCCGAATCTCTTTACGCTGCAACTCCCGTATTAACCTAACCCTAACCCGTATAACCCTAACGTGCGTATTCTACAGGGTGTCCCATAAGTCTCCATACATAGGAAAAATAAACGTTTCTTGACATAAACCATTTTTATTTATATAATATGCTCTATATGACTGCCATTTTGTCGGGAACACATTTCAATGCGTGTCCTCCACTGCTGAAGAACTATAAAGAAGAAATATAAAGAAATACATGTTAGAACCATATGTATTACAGGGGTTGGACAAAATAATGGAAACACCTTCTATGATGCCACAATGTTAGGCGTTTCCATTATTTTGTCCAACCCCTGTATGTCTCCTATGTATGGAGACTTATAGGACACTCTGTAGATGGCTGATGTATACAGAAGGCCTTAACTGAAACCTCACAGCACGCCACTGAATTTACTATGTTTCATAGTACATTGAACATACTTGAATTTATAATTTGCACTTTACATGTTTTTTTTTTTTTATTGCTACAGTTCTATGGCAAGTCTATAGCAGTTTAATTACAGTGCACTATTTGTTTACAAAAGGAAACATGCTTGAATTTCCAGTACACTTATTTGATTTCAAAGATTTTTTTGTTTCGTACAAAAGTGAAAATACTTTGTTTTAGTGGTTAAAAGCTTTATTTATGTTTAAAGAGTATATTTTATATTGTTTTGCAAGAAAAAAATAAACAACTTTAAGGTTAACAAATAATCGTTTTTAATAATCATGATTTCAATTATTGCTAAAATAATCGTGATTATTTTTTTTTTCTATAATCGAGCAGCCCTAATTTGTACCACTTTATCTAATGTTGCAAGAAAGGAAATGTATATTAAGGCCCAATCCCTGTTCGCCCCTTAGCCCTAACCCTTACCCCTACCTCTTGGCCCTTGCACTTGACATTATCCCTTGAAACGGAGCTGCAAGGGATAGGGGTTGAAACATTCCCCTATGAAATGGGACAACCCTTTGTGACCTGTTACATCATCAGCAGTCATCGATGCCGCTATTAACAGATGCAACAACTTTGTTTCCAAAAGTATTCACCATGCCGTCTGTAACTGTAATCATCTCTGTTGGTTGGCTTTGGTCATCTTTTTACGGCTATCAGCCATGAACCACAGAAATATGATCTATAACACACTAAAATGGCATTAAATGGTCAATCAAATTATTAAGTTGTTTACGAAGAAAATACGTACATTTGTGTGTTTCTTTCATCACATTGCTGCATTTTTTGGCTGTGTTTACCTCCATCTTACCAATGATTTGAACAGAATTATGGGAGATTTCTCCTACCCCTCCGTTCGTAGTGTGGTCCTGTAAAATCTCTGTTTTGAGGGTGAATTGGGATTCAGCCTAAAGCTCACTTCATCAGCTGCATCAGCACCTCTTAATAACTCTCACCAAGTTAGGATTATTGTTGCATAGTTACTAGAATAGGCGCATGAACAACAGAGCAGTTAAATTCCCCTTGATCAATTAGGACCTGCAAAGCTTTATTTATGATATCCAATGTTTTGTCTTTTTCAGAAAAGTCCTTATTACACTTCTTATCATACAGTTCCAGCTATCAGGCACTTAAGCAATCTATATGGCTATTTGCTTTTTTCAACAACTGATATAAATTAGAAAGAAAGAAAGAAAGAAAGAAACAAAGAAAGAAACAAAGAAAGAAACAAAGAAACAAAGAAAGAAAACAAACAAACAAACAAACAAACAAAAACAAAGAAAGACAGAAAGACAGAAAGACAGAAAGAAAGAAAGAAACAAACAAACAAACAAACAATCACATTTTTGGACCACTCCACATACACAAATGCATACAACATATTACATTCATTACATTAATTTAAGTATAAAATAACTATGCCTAGGACCGGGTACTAAAATGTTCTCAAAAACTGGACTGCAGTAAAATTAAGGTCAATATCAGTGATAAGCATTTTTACTAAGTATGAATATTTCAACAGCCTGTCACACAGCAGGAATAAGCCAAACGCTATATCTGCAAAGAACCACATGTGGATAGATTTTCCATTAGGAGAGTAAATCACAGAAGGCTGTTCAGGTAAATCTTGTAGTAAAGCAGAAAAAAAAAAAAAAAACACAAAACCTCAGTCTGTTCTGTGTTAATGCTCTTATTCACAGACTGCCTCTCACTACTGCACTTTGCATTGAAGTTTGATTAAAGACGGGAACAGGGATGCATTCGGTGTACCTCCTAAACTCTGAAATCTCTACTGCATTCATTTATGCCGAGTAAATTGAGAAATCCATTCTCAAACAGCCACAAGAATATTTTTATTTCTCATTTTCTTCTGTTTTTTTCATAAAATCCTGATCCTATTAGACAGCAGGGGATATCACTTCCTTTTATTTCATGTCAATGAAAAACATTTAAATCATTCTTGACAACACTCACTCATTTTTGCCATTTTTCCCCAGATTAAAGTGTTTGTACAACTACATTTCAAAATGTCTGGGGTGCTGTTAAAAAGAGATTTCTGACAGTGACAGATCTGTGGTCAAAATGAAATGATTATTATTCTAATAAATGGCTTCTTGTCTTGATCTATTCTTAATCTTGGTTTTCATAGAAGGAATAAAGACTAGCAAAAGGAGGCTGCTTCTTGTCTTAATGCAAGAGTGTAAATAGTGTAAAAATGTATTTATTTTAAATTACAATTTCAAGACCTCTGGACCTCCTGTCGTTTATGTATCTTACCAACTTTGCTTCCTGATTTGAACCCTTAATATCCACAACTATTTTAGTTACAACTCCCAAATTATGTTTTTGCCTTTCCCAAGTGATTTATCGCCATCTATTATAATATTATCCTCTGAACTGATAATTTTTCAGTGAAAATCATGTATTTTCCTATATTTAATTCACTGATCAGGGAGATGTTCATTTAAGATCAGGGTAAATTCAAAATGAATTTTCTGTAAAGTATCATTAAAGATGGGGTATGACATCTTGACGGTCAACTTTCCATTGCCAAGCTTCATTTCCTGAACAGTTGCTCCAAACCTCTGAGAACGCATGATTTATGCACGAAGAGGGGTACATGCAGAGGGGGAGGGACAAATGGCAATTGAGTTTGATAGACATATCACCGTTCAATCATTTTGATTGGGCGCTCAAAATGATTGGATGGTGTTTTTTCAGTTCTGTCCGTTCCACAGGTGACTAAATTTTTTCATTTTTGTGTTAGAGCATTTAATTAATTGGTTGTAATCAGGGTGTGAAGGGGATTTTAAGCAATATAGTAAAAAACCCTCCAGGAAAACATCTCGGACCCCACCTTTAACTGAACATAAAAACAAGTATGTCCATCCACTGTCATGGGTTTTACTGGTGGATCAATGATGTAGAAGATGACAGTGATTCCACGTTCACTATGGAGCCCCTAAACGTCCAAATGGGTCATATTTGATGACCAGGAAAAGATGACAAACTGCATTTTACACCAATTATTTACATGTATTGATAGAATTAGTGGATCAACAGGTATTAAACATTTGGGATCAACAGATGCTTTTGGTCGGTGGTGGATGTTTGGGTCTTTATGGGTTGTTAGTAGCACACGATGCTGACCCAAGCAGACTCACAATGCACCGCTCTAAATCAGTGTAATAAACTGGGTAAGTCACATTCAAAACACTGTGCTACACTGTAGAGAGAGAGCAGCATCCTGAAGGTGCAGAAATCGACAGAGTTGCCACTTTAAGGATGCTTTCTAAGGTTAAGAATAAGTTGACATCAGACATCAACTATTACAAACTCAGAATATCCTCTACTTCACCTCTGCAATATGGACTTCTCCACATTCGCTGTGAAGCTGTGCTTCTAGTTTGAAGTGCTGACACCTGAAGTAGGCTGACGTTTCCTCACCACTCGCTGCCCCTTATCGGGGACACACAGGCATCTGCCTCACTCACTCTCACACACACACAAACACCACAGTGGACCAGCACTGCCACTTCTAACCAGCCTCCTCCTCCCACTAGTGCCAAGGTGTTTTCATGTTTCTCACAGTAATTCAAATTGAATTAGCGCTCCCTATGTACGACAACTGCACTGGTAGTGTGAGTCGCAGCAACAGGAAACAGGAGAGTGAGATTAAGAAAAACAGACTCCTCTCCTGCATGAGTAAGTAGATGAGCAAGCCGACCGCTTTGTCTACAGCCACTTGGCAAGTATTTTAACGATCCAAATGCTGTGTTCATGGTTGGGTCAGTGTGACCTACCACTAGGGTTATTAATGACCAGCACACTGGTTTGGAAACCACCTGAAATCAAGATTTATCTTTCTTTACAGTGCAATCCAATCTGACCTGGACTTCTACATAACGATTTTTCTATATTTTATTTTCTATATTTCTAACAGTAAATGACAAGGCAGTAAAACTGTACAAATATAATGTTACCCTATTTTACATTAGTATTTATTTTTTATGTAGTTCACACAAGGACTGTGATTTGAAAGTGAAGCCACTGTACAGGTGTTTTAAATAGAGCTGAAGAGATTACTTGATCAATAGACTCAAATAAAAATGATTCTATTACAATTTTTCTGAATTGAAGCTTCATTTCTTTAATTTTGCTACCGCTAAACATTGGTTCCACTGTTGTGTTTCACATGGACACTTACTGTGACGCGTATGACTCCAGGAGGATCAACACAAACAACATGGAACGCATCTCAGTAGAGACGAGGACACAAAGGCAGAAAATATACATTTATGTTGTCGTATACATATACATATATATGTATACATATACATATATATATATATATATATATATATATATATATATATATATATATATATATATCCTTTTACTTTTTGTGGTTGTTGTTTCAGCTGGTTCTGGAATAAAGGACAAGTTGTCACTTTCAAACATGTCTTTCACATTTTTACTACTTTTGCCTATTCAAATAATCTTTTAATTGAACTGAAGAAAATAATCAATTGATCAATTACAAAAAAATACAAATCAGTAGCTGAAACTCTAATCTTAAAGTATAATACCACCAGCAGCCTGGTCTCATTGTTATTTTGGGCCTTCTAACTGTTCTGGTTCTTGAATAAAATATTCCTCTGTACTAAGATTTTATGGTGAAGAGAGGGCATTGATGTTTGCCATGTCAGACTTTGATTGACAGGAATGTACGTGACAGCTCAACCTCCCATTGAGCTGCCATTTATTGAATAAAATGAGCTTTCAGACGTGTGTATGGTGATTTTTCACAAGATATATAGCTGTGTGTCCAAATATGGTCACTTATGGTCACTTCTGGCTTCAAAGAGTCAAGATCATGACGGGCAAAATGACAACTCTTGGCTGCAACACATTCCAAAACCAATGTGAAACATCATTGTGATTTGGTCCATCTTATGGTCTTCAAATTAATCGGGCATAACAAGCTAGCTAGGTATTATTTCATGAACAACACGTGTTAGCTGTTTGAGTTGCAACTATTTAACTGAGTAAGTGGGTAAAGGTACATTTTATTCGTTACCCATTTTTTGGCTTGGTTTGTCTGTACTTTACTCACCACCGGATTACTAAAATAACTTCAACTTGGTTATATCTAAACAAACTACTTTTACAACTTCTACAATGAAGCTTAAAATTCACCACCTGAGTGGGGCTCTCCATAGAAATTCTTACAATAACCAATTATTACAATAAATAAAGACTACAAAAACCATGAAAACTATAAATAGAAAAATACTTTACACACAGTTGAACACACACACTTGTAAAATAGATAATGAAAGGATTTACTGGCCAATAACCACAGACTGTACACGGATGCCAATAATCACATGTATTATACATGTCACTATTATTTATGACTAATTTTGTATATTCTTTTGTTTGAAGATTGTCCTCCCTTTTCCTATTCCTTTCTACACGTATCTCTGGAGTGGTTTGTTATGATATGTCGTTCTGGTCGTTCAGTCTTCTTTTGTCTCTCCTTCATCCATTAAACTGCCAGCTGCCTACCCGTTCTATAGGTTTTCTCTCTGGTAAAAGAAGTTTTTTCTTCCCACTGTTGCTTTGGGACTGCTCCTGGAGGATTTCTTGGATTTTCTCTAGATGCAGTTTTCAAGGCCTTGATCTGAATTTGAGAAGAGTATTTTTATTGGTGCAAAATATATAAAACTGGAAAAGTTAACTGGCGTGAGCACTTTGCACTTCAACATGAGTACAATATGTTTATGTAAACCATCTGAAAAGAAAACTGCAGTCTCTACCTTCTTGGGATTAAAAGATCAAATCCACAAAAAAAGTTTTTCCACAAGGGTTACGATGGGATAAAACAAATTGCAAATGTGATGGGCCTTTTAACTGAAGCTCTGAACAATGGCTGGTTTCCTGCCAAAAAGCTGAGTGAGCTGAATAACCCACCACCACCTACTGGTACATAGCTGGTGGTAATTTCCAACCCATTTAATAATAGAAGAGGAAGTATTCCTCAAATTCCCATATCAGCTTTCAATGTCCTGAATCTTTGCAGTCAAGTGCTTATGGATCCACATACTAGTGCTCCAAGTTTCCACATTAGTTTGTGTGGTATGTTTACCATTAAATTATTGCAAAACTCACATGAATGCATAGTCTAGAGGGTTAATATTAAATTTACCAAACACAATCAATGCAAATAATTTGAAAATTTTCTCTAAAATACAGAAAATCTGTATTTAACAAAGTAGAATTAAGGACACTTAAAATTATTGATGAATGCCAAACTAAATTGACCTGTGTCAAACAGTGTTTGCCATTTTTATGTATTATGTGTTCCACATTCCTTGCATTTCTCATAGTTTCTGTCAATATATAAACCCAAGGGGGTTATTCCAAAAACAAAAAAATCTGAATTGGCCCAAATCATTAAGTTTTAAATCTTTTTTTTTTTTTTTTTTTTTTTTTTTTATGCAACTAGAACTATCTTACGTCAGTATTCAGCACAGCTGGTGCAAAAGTATTACAGGTTGTTTAATTTTATTAGCCATTTTCAAGTGTTCCCCCCATCAGTCTGCCAGGTAATTCATTATTCAGAGTGCTTCCTCTGAAATGATAGAGAGCTTAAAAAGATTAAAAATAAATCTATTATTTGATGTTTGCTCACAGGCTTTAATGAGCATGTTGGTATTTACAAAAAGATTCAACCTTGTTTCCTGCTGATGAGTCATACAGTACATTCCCACATGGCTGAACACTGCCATCATCTGGCGGAAAGGTAGACTCAAAGTTGACCACAAACTCAGCACCACCACATCACTATGAACATGGATAACCGCAATGACCAAAATATCAAAAATGTAAGATTTCCCCCGTCTCATCCTGACTGTACTTAACTGAATAAGAAATCAAATACTAAGTGCTTCCTTTAACAGTAGAAGCTTCAAACATCCAGAGTCAGATGGAGAGCTATGACACAGTTTGACCTGCAAAGACTTACAGCTGAGTTTAAAGACATGTATAACATGTCCTACTTTCACAGTAGGAGAGACTATATAAGAATCACAAAGTATTGGAGATCTTCTGGTTTTTCTGAGGACAGGCCTTACAGACAGTATAACAGACCTTTTTGTATTCACTTGCCTGGTCCTAACAATCCCAGAGATGACCGCCTCTGTAGAGCGCTCATTTTTGACAAACAGAAAAAACCTACTGTATGTAAGCAACACAACTGGACAACCAAGGCTGTCTTCTTTGGGCTTTCTCTCTATTTATAATGAATTGCTAAATCAACTGACACAAAAAGAACAACTGCATGGATGTTATTGAACGCTTTGTCAGAAAATATAGATGCAGGAAGTTTATTCATAAGTGACAGGTGGATGCTTTATCATTTAAGGAATATTGCATAATGTACATTTCTGGTTTGCATTTAAAAATACACATTTGTATATGGTTGTGGTTGCTGTACCTGGCATGTATTTGATTTGTTTGGGATTTAAAAACACATCCAGATCAACATAGTATTTCATAAAATTACACACAACCTGAACTGCTGACTGAGGACCATTTCATCCAAAACCTGGAGCTGTTTGACAGCATTTGCTCCCAAATCAAAATTTTTAATCCACAAAACTGAAAATGACATTAGCATGACACCTCTGCAGACAGGAACACACACCAAAATGGAGTCTTCTATTATGCATCTGCCTCAATCAAAACTTCTGATATGAGGGATTTATAACTGATTTGTGGTAGTAAACTGCTTCCTATGGGGTGCTGAGAGAAAGAGCACATCTATTAGTTGTTGATCATATTCAAGACACTGGCTTACATTAGTTATGTGAGCCAAGACTAAATGAATCTTTAACAGAACAAGAAACTCTGAAAATGGCTCAGACTGAGTTTATGACCACTTTACACCGAAGGGATGATTGTGAATGATGACACATTATAGAAGTGAGATTTAGATGTGAGAGTTGGGGTGTCCAGGTGTCCTGCCTTGAGGGACTGCACAATATTTTTATCCCTTGACCCAGCTTTGGGCCATTTATGACAATGGTCCCACATTTTCACTTTCAAGAGAAAACAAGAGTTCAAGTACATTAAAGTCAGGTTTTCATCCATGTGTCACAAATTTTAACCCAAAATAATTTTTGTCACAACTTCCAATTATCTCCAATTACCTTTTCCCTATATTTCATTTACTGATTGTGTAGATGTTCGTAAAAGCTCAGAGTAAATTCAAAGGTTATATCAAAGCCGAGAAAACTGAGGAAAAAGTTACTTTTTCAACAAAATGTCATTGACTGAATGTAACAACAAGTGTCCATCCACTGTCTGGTTTTATTGGTGAATCAATATTGTAGAAGATGACGGTGTTTTCATATTCACTACAAAGCCTCTGAACATCCAAACAAGTCATATCTGATGACTATGAAAAGATGACAAACTGCATTTTACACCAATTATTTAAATGTATTGATTGGATTAGTGGATCAACATGCATTAAATATTTTAATTTTGGTTGGTGGTGGATGTTTGGGTCTTTGATTAAACACATTTTTAGAAAATCTGAAAAAAAGTTAACTTGAACTTATTTCCACATAAATAGGGTAATTTAACCGTCACACTGATTTATCAAGATTACATTCAAGAAGTCATTTTGTTTTTGTGAGTTTTGTAAATTATATTGTTCATTTTGTTGATTATTTTGTTCAAAAACCTCAATATTTTGAACTTTTTCAGCCCAGATTTACTATGGCAAACTAACAAGACTGCAATACAGAAAAAGTACCCAAAGCAGTGGTCACCTTTTGCAGGTGATTTACCAACAGCTCACAAAATTATGAACACAAATGCAACAAGTTCATTTCAATAACCTGCACTGCTCTTCGGAGACCAGAGTAGTTTAGCACAGAGCCAGCTTGTGCATAGATCTACGCAGTGAGGACATGGGGAATCTCTAACACCAGAGTGAAAGTTTTATTATTTCTCTTCCTGGAAACAGCACAAATCAAATGGAGGCAGCAGAGGAAGGGTTTTCTGTGGTAAAACTGGAGAAGTTGGTGGACGAATGCAGATCAGGATCACCACTGTGAGGGAGGTAAATCTTTGACAGTAGTGTTTTTTTGTAGATCTGATGTTCTATTATATATATATATTGTGTGCTTTCCAACACATTGCTCTGATCCATCCGTTTGCCTGAGTTGGACATGTGGGTTCTACTCAGAAACATCCATTTTACGTATCTTAATGAAAATCGTGCAATATATTCCAGCACATTAAAAACTACAATGGTGGTGCCTGTAGCTAAACTTGAGGAATGAGGAACTTTTTGAGATTCTGTCAGCTGACAAGGTTTTCCAAGAACTGCAGTCATGCCACATCTAGGACTGTGTCTGGTGAAGCAGAGTAAGTGGGACAAAGTTTACCAACAGTGACGGTCAGAGGATGTGACTATTTCTGGCTCTGGTAAATTAAGACTTCACCAGTGTAGCACACAGTACACCCCGACTTTCTTTTTTACTGTAATAAGACATTTATGTACAGCTGATTTCTGCAATATAACCAGCTAATTTGGATGAATTTCTACGGGGCAAATATTTAGTTAATGTCACTATTTTTTTCGAAGGCGGAGGAGGAGAAGAAGATTTATTTATATAGCATTTTTTGCGGAATGATTTCACAAAGTGCTTTACAATAAAATCAGAAGATACATAGGCAGTAAAAACACAGTTACATACACAGGTATGAAAACACACAGTTGCATACAGGCATAGAAATATAAAACTACATGGTCATAAAACCCACCCTTAACTAAAAGTCTGTCTAAACAAGAAGGTGTTAAGTTGCTTCTAAGAGCCCGTGGAGGGTTGCTCAATTTTACCAACTCTAAAATATAGGCATGGGCTTGGCCATTTAAAGCTTTAAAAGTATGAACTACATTTTTTAAATTGAGAGCCAGTGTAGTTCTGCTAAAACCGGTGTGATATGTGCTCTTTTGCTGG